>NC_053398.1:75113709-75160802 GCF_905171765.1 Bufo bufo | reverse complement strand
TTTGGATAGCAAATATTTAATGTTTGCTGACACCATAGTGTGGTTGTTGGTGTTGTGAAGTGCCAAATCGTCAGGAACACCCTCACAATGACTAACAAATCTATCTCTATCTCACACTGTTTTATTTTTATTTTTTGAATAAATTTGTATTTATTGTACTGATGCAGCAAAACAATAAAATCCAACATACACTAAATTTGCTAAAAGTTATATTTCTCTGGAACTAATAATAATAAAAGTGAAGTTATATGTAAAACAGTTACATGTTTATAAGCGACAAGAAAATAGTTCCTTTAAAATGTAACACTTGTGTGATAGTCATGGAAACATTTATTTATACAGAGTCCCGGCTTTGATGGGCATTCTGGGCAGTAGTATCTGGAGTCTTTCCTAACGCCACGTTTGGAGCAAACCCTGCACTTTTTTGGGGGATGCTGATCATTTTGTGTTGCAGGGAGGATGTCAGGAAAATGTCGTCCATGCAGCCTGCTGACTGTTTCTGAATGCATAGTGAAAGGAATAGTACTGAATGGATAAAGTAGAGATATAATTACTTGTTCCTGAAAATTTAGAAAGGGTTCCGTGTTTCCAGATTTTTTATATATTACGAAAGAATTGTACACTGCCAATTGTAACAAGTATAGACATACTTTTTTATACCAGTACTTCGATCTACGCATGCAGTGTCGGACTGGGGTGCCTAGGGCCCACCAGTGGGAGTCATTCTAGGGGCTCACCCTACAGCTGCCATAAACGGAAATATTACTTGTTCATTTTTTGGGCTTACATACATGAATCTTTGCAGTTTAGTACACAATACAGTTTGCAAAACAGAATGGTATTGTGCACTGCACAATATCAAAGTGTTTATCATTAAGCAACTTATTGTAGTTGATAATGTATCTGTTATTTACAGTCAGTAGTAGTTTGGATAGCACTCACACATGGAAATTCCTTATCCTTGATGAACCACCCTTTCCCTCATCCTAAACAATATCCAAAGTAAAGTAAATGTTTGTCGGCATCTTCAAATAGAAAAGTGTACTGGAGTGAATAGGCCACCATGTAACCATCCCTATAGGGTCTTTCTCAAGTGTCTTGACCACTTGAGTAAGACCCTATAGTAGTCAATACGTGGTCGCGAACGCCGTATTCACTCCAGTAAACTTTTTCATTTGAAGATGCCGACAAACATTTACTTTACTTTAGGCTGACAGTTATTTTTTTTCTGTCTTTGCTATCATGGTGGTATCCATGTATGATGCAGATCCAAAATAGGGTCGTGTGCATGAACATCCGTACACAAACCATTCATTTGTGAAACAAAAAAAATCATGTTTTAGTGCCTCCATAGTCTGAGAGCCATAGTTTTTTCAGTTTTTGGGCGATTGTCTTAGGTAAGGTATCATTTTTGTGGAATGAGATGACGGTTTGATTGGCACTTTTTTAGGGGGCATACGACTTTTTGATCGCTTGCTATTACACTTTTTGTAATGTAAGGTGACAAAAAATGGCTTTTTTGACACCGTTTTTTTTCCCTTTTTTTAGGGTTTTCACCTCAGGGTTTAGGTCATGTGGTATTTTTATAGAGCAGATTCTTATGGATGCGGCGATACCTAATATGTCTACTTTTTTTATTTTTTTTATTTACATTTAACATAAAAAAGCATTTTTGAAACAAAAAAAACATGTTTTAGTCTGAGAGTCATAGTTTTTTTATTTTTTGGGCCATTGTCTCATGTAGGGGCTCATTTTCTGCGGGATGAGGTGACGGTTTGATTGGTACTATTTTGGCGTACCTTTTTTGGGAAGTAAGGTGGGCAAAATTTCAATTTCATCATAGTTTTTATTTTTATTTTTTTATGGCGTTCACCGTGCGGGGAAAGTAACATGACCGTTTTATAGATCAGGTCATTACGGATGCGGTGATATCAAATATGTGTAGGGAATTAAAATTTTTAAATTTTTAATCAGTGATAAATGTGTTTTTTTATTTTTACTTTTTTTTTTCACTTTTTTTTGACCCAGACCCACTTGGTTCTTGAAGATCCAGTGGGTCTGATGTCTGTATAATACAGTACAGTACACTATATAGTGTACTGTACTGTATTTTCACTTTACAAAGTCTGATTAGACTTCTGCCTTTAGCAGAAGTCTAATCAGCACCATGGACAGCCTCTGATCAGCACCATGGTGCTGACACTCTGCAAACCACTCGGCCATCCTGAGAGAGGGGGCGGGCGGATGATCGCGCGGCCCTCCCGCCCGCACCCCCAACCCCGCTGCGCCCACCGGCACATAACACAGAGGGCTGCAGGGGGGAAGGTTAAACATAAAATAAAGGCATTTTGAAGTTTCTGATCACTGTGGTCACAGGGATCAGAAACCTCCCGAAAGCGCTGCAAACCGCAGGTCTGAATTGACCTGCGGTTTGCAGCGATCGCCGATATGGGGGGGTCACAGGACCCCCTGGTCATTGACCCTGGGTGCCTGCTGATTGATTTCAGCAGGCACCGGGTTCCGATCACCGCCCGCCGAGCGGCGGTGATCGGAAATACATAGGACGTACTGGTACATCCTATATCCTTAAGGTACCGATACGCCCTATGTCCTAAACAGGTTAAGGGTGGGTTTACACTTGCGTTCTGGCATTCTGCTATAGGTTCTGATTATAATGGAACGCACAGATGGAATGCAAAACGGAAACCTTTAAGAGGCATTCTGTTTTGATCCGTCATAGTAGAAGTCTATGGGCAATCATAATGGATCCTGGCGACAGTACTTTGTTTTCCGTCTTGCATAACGGAAACCAGACCAGACGGATCCGTTATACTTGCCCATAGACTTCTATTGTGACGTATCAAAATGGAATGCCTCTTAAAGGTTTCCGTTTTTCATTCTGTCTGAGTATTCAGTTATAAATGAAGCCTATAACGGAAAGCCAGAACGCAAGTGTAAACCCACCCTTATTTGCTTGTATACAGTAATTTTGGTACTGGCAATTGATGGTGCGGGCAGCGGGTGAGAATGCAAGACCTGTGCCCGCATCATAATTGCAACATAAAATGACAGCAAGTTGCAGAAAGGAAAACTACAACTCCCAGCAGGTCCTGAAGGTTTGCATCTGACAAGGCATGCTGGGAGTTGTACTTTTCAAGGGAAAAAGGCAATAAAATGTGAATAATATTTTTTTAATTTACTGGAATTTATTGTATTACCTTTCCGGACTGCCTGGACTAGTCTGAGACAGAGAGCGTGACATCCACTGCCTCGACTCTATCTGTCTTGCTCACAGGCAGGAGGCAACTAACTGCTGGGCACCCACGGCACACTATAAACCCGCCGCTGCGCTCTGCAGAGCAGACTCCAGGGCGCGGCGGGGAACCTTACTGGCTGCGTGCCTGCGCTGCGTAGGGATGCTCTGTACGGAGAGCGCAGCGCAGGCACGTCACGTATGAGGAGGCGGGGCCCACGAGCAGCGCTGCGGGGAGAGGTCTGGAGAGGACAGAGGAGGCGCTGGGCACTGGCGGCTATGGCAAGTGAAGTGGCGAGGTGAATGATCATGGCCTGGATCAGTAATCTCGCCACTTATATGACAAGTCTGACTCTGGAGACGTCACTGTCAGTGCTCATTGAAGTGGCAGGCAGCGGTGCTGTCCAGCGGGAAGCTGGAGAGCTGCCTGCCGCACTAATCATTATGAATGAAAATGCCAGGGGCCCACCGAGGGTTTCCCCGGTTCCCCGGTGGGTCAGTCCGAGCCTGTACGCATGACCAAATATGGCTTAAACATTTGGTCATTAAAGTCAACTGCCCCCATATATTTGTTATAGTCCACCACACAAGCAGGTTTCTCTGCATGCATATTTCTGTGTGTGACTGCCACTGGGATTGTTATATCAGTGTGAAGGGTGCTGAGCAGAAAAACATTTCTCCGGTCTCTGTACTTTACTGCCAGCAGTTCTGAACTTCTCAGACATGAAGACTCTCCCTGGTTTAGTCTTGTGTTTACAAGACTTTGGGAAGCCTTTTCTGTTGGATCTCACTGTTCCACAACAAACTGTGCCCTCCATATACAGATGTTTGTAAAGTGGGACACTTGTATAATAGTTGTCCAAGTATAAATTATAGCCTTTTTGTAAAAGTGGACTAATTAGATCCCAAACAATTTTTCCATTAATTCCCATGTAGATTGGGCAACCAGAAGGACTCAGCTGAGTGTCTTTTCCCTCATAAACTCTGAAAGCATAAGTGTATCCACTGCCACTCTCACATAGTTTATAAAGCTTGACTCCATATCTTGTTCGCTTGCTTGGAATATATTGCTTAAAAGCAAGGCGGCCTGTGAAATAGATGAGGGATTCATCAACAGCAATGTTTTTTTGAGGTGTGTATAACTCTGGAAATATCTTGTTGAAGTGGTTGATGAGAGGCCTTATTTTATGTAGTCTGTCTTGTCGTCTGGGACAAAGGGTGTTGTCATTGAAATGTAAAAATCTCATTAAAATTTCATACCGTGCCCGAGCCATCACAGCAGAAAATATTGGCATATGATGAATTGGGTTCGTAGACCAGTATGACCTCAGTTCAGATTTCTTAGTGAGTCCCATGTTAAATGTCAGGGCTAGAAACTGTTTTATTTCGGGCACAGTAGTTGGTTTCCAGTAGTGGGGTTTGGCATAGAAGGAAGAAGGATTACTTGCCAGAAACTGCTGGGCATATAGGTTTGTTTGCAGTACTATTTCCTGTAGAAGCTGTTCTGTTATAATAAGCTTGAAAAAATCAATAGGAGCAAAATTTTCTGTCGGCACATTTACACCAGCTTGTGCCGTGAATGGAGGAATAGCAGGTCTGTAAATGTCTGAATGTGACCACACTGGATTGCTGATTTCAAAAGGGCAACTTTCTATAAGTGTCGAGGGTGTAAGGTCCTGCTGTCTGTGCAGACTCTCACTAGCCATTACAGGTGCCAGTTCTGTCATCTGTGTATCTGCGCTCCTAATGATTGTCTCACCTTGATTGGTGTGACTTGTAGTGGTCCCTGGCAAGTCTGTGCTGGTGCTACCTGTGCACTGTTCGCTGCTGTTAGTAGACCTCAGATACCTTCTCTGTATTTTTATGGCTGGGACATCATCATCTGAACCACAGTCTGAACTAGAAGTTAATGTATCACTGCTTTCCAAAGGCTCATAGTCAGCGTCAGAATTTTCTAAACTACTTTCCTCATCAGAAGCACAAAGCATGGCATATGCCTCCTCAGCACTATACATTCTATGTGACATGTCTGATGCTGAGTACCTGATAAATAAAAAGAATATCCTTTAAATGTACTTAGTAGTAGCTAATTAATAATTTCCTTTAAAAGATTATACACTGATTTTGCAAATTATTATGACCACCTTAGGCCTCTTTCACACTGGCATTAGGATTGTCCGGCAGGCTGTTCTGGCAGAGGAAAAGCCTGCCAGTTTCCTACTAACGCTTGCACGAGTTTGCCGTGGAAGTCTGCCTTAATCGATGCAATTTTGTAGCAGTGCTCACTCTGGCTAGCTACATTTTGTTACACTTTGACCTGCTACTTTCTAACTCTATTCCCTTTAGTGGGCTAACTGCCACATATATACGCACTCAATAGACATAGGGTATAAGGGCTCATTCACATGACCGTGCTGTGTTTTGGGGTCTGCAAATTGCGGATCTGCAAAATACGGATGCCACCCGCGTACCTTCCGCAATTTGTGGAACGGAACAGGAGGCCCATATAGAAATGCTTATTCTTGTCTGCAAAATGAACAAGAATAGGACATGATCTATAATTTTTGCTGAGCCATGGAACAGAGCAACGGATGCGGACAGCACACAGAGTGCTGTCCGCATCTTTTGCGGCCCCATTGAAGTGAATGAGTCCGTACCCAAGCCGCAAAAAATGCGGCTCAGATGGGGACCAAAACCACAGTCGTGTGAATGAGCCCTAAGGGAAATATCTGCGCCTGTTCTTTGTTTAGAGCAGCACCTGGCGGCACTAGTTAAAATCACTGACCGAAAGCCGACTGTGTGAATAAGGCATTAGGCTGGGTTCAAGCAAAAAAAAAAAAAAAAAAAAAAAAAAAAACGTTTTTGTTGTGGAAAAGCCAGCAGATTTCACCCTCTTCATTGAGAAGGATGAATTCTGCAAGCGAAATCCACTGTATAAATTTAAATGCCGCAGATTTCAAATCTACAACACTGCAGCTTCTTCTGCTTTTTTTATGCAGTGTGTGAATACTGTACAACACTGTGGACTTGCCACATGAAAATACATGGCAGCAAATCCACAGCATTTCAGTCACATACCCTAAAACTGTATTTTATGTATATATACATAGAAAAAAAAAAGGATAGATTTTGACATTTACTGAAAAAAAAAGAATGAAAGAAAGAAAGAAAGAAATGTGTTAAGTGCTCTGTACATACCAGTCTCCTTCTCTGGCAGGCTGTGATGAGAGGGAGATGATAGTAACTTTATATAAGTTATATTATTTATACACAAACTTTTGCATAATTACTGTGACTGGATGTCACAGTAATCACATGTCCTGGAGACCATTCTGATTGGTCTGGAGGCAGCAGGAGTCACAGAGGTACTATGGGGCTATTGCATCTCCCTCTCCAAACAACCCTTAGGAGAGGGAAATCATTCAAACACTGGTGAGCCCTGTAACTGGATACTACAGCGCTCACATGCCCTGGAGACCATGCTGATTGGTCTCCAGGTGAAAACAGCTACTGGGGGATCGCTGCTGGAGTATGCATGCACCGATCTCTCTCTCCAGCCAGCGCTAATGAGAGGGAGACGGTACAAACATTTCTGAGCGTTGTAACTGGAAATTACAGCGCTCACATGCCCTGAAGACCATGCTGATCGGTCTCCAGGGCTTACAGTTTAACATTGTAATCGCAATGATTAGCTTAAATACCGATCTCCCTCTCTGATCGGCAGTAATGATAGGGAGATGGTACATGCATTTGTGATCGCTCTGACTGCTTGTCAGAGCGATCAAAAGCCCGGAGACCAGGAAAAAAGGTCTCAGGGTAAAGCTCCATGTTCTTGGCTGTCAGGAGGTAGCTCAGTCACGGAGCTTCTATGTACAGAGGCTGAGCACAGGGGGAAAAGCTGTAGGACGTTTTAGAACGTGCTTTCAGAAATAGAGATCCACCTCCCGGACGTTTATAGTCAATGGGCAGACGGGAGGTGGTTAACAATCACAGATGCAGCAAAGGCTGCAATATTATGTACTTTGCCCCTAAATGTTTTTTTTTTTACAAACAGAATATGACAGCAGTATATAACGCTTGAATTTCACACTGACAGATGTAAACAAGGCCGCAAATTAAGTATTTTGCCTAAAAAGG
Source organism: Bufo bufo (assembly GCF_905171765.1). Lineage (NCBI taxonomy): Eukaryota > Metazoa > Chordata > Amphibia > Anura > Bufonidae > Bufo > Bufo bufo. The sequence continues at coordinate 75,153,412 of NC_053398.1, read as the reverse complement.
GTGTTTTTTTAATTATAGAATATGACAGCAGTATATAACGCTTGAATTTCAAACGTACAGATGCAGCAAGTGCTGAAAATTAAGTATTTTGCCCAAAAAGGGTGTTTTATAAAACCCAGAAAATTATAGCTGTATTTCTAGCTTAAATTGCACACTGACTAATGCTACAGAGGACCCAGATAGAGGGTATTGCCAAAAATGGTTTTTTTAAAACCCAGAAAATTATTGAAGTATTTCAAACTTGTTTTTAACAATCACAGATGCAGCAAAGGCTGCAATATTAAGTACTTTGCCCCAAAATGGGTATTTTTTTTATTTAAAAATATGACAGCAGTATATAACGCTTGAATCTCACATGTACAGATGCAGCAAGTGCTGAAAATTAAGTATTTTGCCCAAAAAGGGTGTTTTATAAAACCCAGAAAATTATAGCTGTTTTTTTTGCTAACAGAATATGATAGCATTATGTAACGCTTGAATTTCACATGTACAGAAGGAGCAACTGCTGTAAAATTTGGTATTTTACCCAAAAAAGGTGTTTTTTTAAAACCCAGAAAATTATAGCTGTATTTCTAGCTTAAATTGCACACTGACTAATGTGGCAAAGGCCCAAGATGGAGGGTATTGCCAAAAATGGGTGTTTTTTAAAACCCAAACTATTATTGAATTATTTCAAGCTTGTTTTTAACAATCGCAAATGCAGCAAAGACTGCAATTACTTTGTCCCTAAATGGGTGTTATTTTACTAACAGAATATGACAGCAGTATATAACGCTTGAATTTCACACATAAAGATGCAGCAAGGGCTGCAAATTAAGTATTTTGCCATAAAAAGGGTGTTTTTTTAATTACAAAATATGACAGCAGTATATAACGCTTAAGTTTCACATGTACAGATGCAGAAAGGGCTGTAAAATTTAGTATTTTGCCCAAAAAGGGTGTTTTTTTCAAAACCCAATAAATTATAGCTGTATTTCTAGTTTAATTGCACACTGATTAATATGGCAGAGGCCCCAGATGGAGGGTATTGCCAAAAATGGGTGTTTTTTAAAACACAGAAAATTATTGAATTATTTCAAGCTTGTTTTTAACAATCGCAGATGCAGCAAAGGCTGCAATATTAAGTATTTTGCCCAAAAAGGGTGTTTTTTTACTAAAAGAATATGACAGCAGCATATAATGCTTGAATTTTAAACGTACAGATGGAGCTAGGGCTTTAAAATTGAGTATTTTGCCCAAAAAAGGTGTTTTTTAAAACCAAGAAAATTATAGCTGTATTTCTAGTTTAAATTGCTCACTGATTAATGCGGCAGAGGCCCGGATGAAGGGTATTGCCAAATATGGGTGTTTTTAAAAACCCAGAAAATTATTGAAGCATTTCAAGCTTGTTTTTAACAATCACAAATGCAGCAAAAGCTGCAATATTAAGTACTTTGCCCAAAATGGGTGTTTTTTTTACTAACAGAATATGACAGCAGTATATAACGCTTGAATTTCACACATACAGATGAGCATTTTGGCCAAAAAGGGTGTTTTTTTAAAACCCAATAAATTATAGCTGTATTTCTAGCCTAAATTACTCATTAATTAATTTGGCAGGGCCCAGATGGAGGGTTTTGCCAAAAATTTGTGTTTTTAAAACCCAGAAAAAATTATTGAAGTATTTCAAACTTGTTCTTAACAATCACAGATGCAGCAAAGGCTGCAATATTAAGTACTTTGCCCCAAAATGGGTGTTTTTAAAAAAAAACAGAATATGATAGCAGTATATAACGCTTGAATTTCACATGTACAGATGGTACAAGGGCTGTAAAATTGAGTATTTTGCCCAAAAAAGGTGTTTTTTAAAACCCAGAAAATTATAGCTGTATTTCTAGCTAAAATTACACACTGACTAATGCGGCAAAAACCCAAAATGGAGGGTATTGCAAAAAATGGGTATTTTTTTTAAAACCCAGACTATTATTGAATTATTTCAAACTTGATTTTAATAATCACAGATGCTGCAATATTAAGTATTTTGCCCAAAAATTTAGTTTTTTTTAATAATAGAATATGACAGAAGTATATAATGCTTGAATTTCACAAGTACAGATGCAGCAAGGGCTGTAAAATGGAGTATTTTGCCCAAAAAGGGTGTTTTATAAATCCTAGAAAATGGTTGCTGTATTTCTAGCTTAAATTGCAAACTGACTAATGCGGCAGAGGCCCCAGATGGAGGGTATTGCTAAAAATGGGTGTTTTTTAAGACCCAAAAAATTATTGAAGTATTTCAATCTTGTTTTTAACAATCACAGATGCAGCAAAGGCTGCAATATTAAGTATTTTGCCCAAAAAGGGTGGTTTTTTTTACTAACAGAATATGACAGCATTATATAACGCTTGAATTTCACACTGACAGATGCAGACAAGGCCGCAAATTAGGTAGTTTGCCCAAAAAGGCAGTTTTTTTAATAACAGAATATGACAGCAGTATATAACGCTTGAATTTCACACGTACAGATGCAAGGGCTGTAAAATTAAGTATTTTGCCCAAAACAGGTGTTTTTTAAAACCCAGAAAATTATAGCTGTATTTCTAGCTAAAATTGCACACTGACTAATGCGGCAGATGCCCAAGATGGAGGGTATTGCCAAAGATGGGTGTTTTTTAAAACCCAGAAAATTTATGAATTATTTCAAGCTTGTTTTTAACAATCACAGATGCAACAAAGGCTGCAATATTAAGTATTCTTCCTAAAAAGGGTGTTTTTTTAACAAAAGAATATGACAGCAGTATATAACACTTGAATATCACACGTACAGATGCAACAAGGGCTGTAAAATTTAGTATTTTGCCCAAAAAAGGTGTTTTATAAAACCAACAAAAATTTGTGCTGTATTTCTATCTTAAATTGCACACTGACTAATGTGGCAGAGTCTTCAGATTGAGGGGATTGCCAAAAATGGGTGTTTTTTAAAACCCAGAAAATTATTGAAGTATTTCAAACTTGTTCTTAACAATCACAGATGCAGCAAAGGCTGCAATATTATGTACTTTGCCCCTAAATGGGTGTTATTTTACTAACAGAATATGACAGCAGTATATAACGCTTGAATTTCACACATACAGATGCAGCAAGGGCTGCAATATTAAATACTTTGCCCAAAAAGGGTGTTTTTTTAATAACAAAATATAACCGCAGTATATAATGCTTGAGTTTCACACCTACAGATGGAGCAAGGGCTAAAAATTGAGTATTTTTCCAAAAATGGGTGTTTTTTTAAAACCTAGAAAATTATTGAAGTATTTCAAGCTTGTTTTTAACAATCACAGATGCAGCAAAGGCTGCAATATTAAGTACTTTGCCCAAAATGGGTGTTGTTTAATTAGCAAAATTTGACAGCAGTATATAACGCTTGAATTTCATATTGAAGGATGCAGACAAGTCCACAAATTAAGTATTTTGCCAAAAGGGGTGTTTTTTAAATTACAGAAAATGATAGCAGTATAAAACGCTTGAATTTCCCATGTACAGATGCAGCAAGGGTTGTAAAATTTAGTATTTTGACCTAAAAGGATGTTTTTAAAAAAAACAACAATGAATTATAGCTGTATTTCTAGCTTAAATTGCAAACTGATTAATACGGCAGTGGACCCAGATGGAGGGTATTGGCAAAAATGGGTGTTTTTTAAAACCCAAAAAATTATTGAAGTATTTCAAGCTTGTTTTTAACAATCACAGCTGTAGCAAAGGCTGCAATATTAAGTACTTTGCCCAAAAAGGTTTTTTTTTTATAACAGAATATGACAACAGTATATAACGCTTGAATTTCACACTTACAGAGGCAGACAAGGCAGCAAATTAAGTATTTTGACTAAAATTGTTATTTTTTTATAACAGAATATGAAAGTAATACAAACCGGATTCCAAAAAAGTTGGGACACTATACAAATCGTGAATAAAAACTGAATGCAATGATGTGGAGGTGCCAACTTCTAATATTTTATTCAGAATAGAACATAAATCACGGAACAAAAGTTTAAACTGAGAAAATGTACCATTTTAAGGGAAAAATATGTTGAATCAGAATTTCATGGTGTCAACAAATCCCCAAAAAGTTGGGACAAGGCCATTTTCACCACTGTGTGGCATCTCCCCTTCTTCTTAGAACACTCAACAGACGTCTGGGGACCGAGGAGACCAGTTTCTCAAGTTTAGAAATAGGAATGCTCTCCCATTCTTGTCTAATACAGGCCTCTAGCTGTTCAATCGTCTTGGGCCTTCTTTGTTGCACCTTCCTCTTTATGATGCGCCAAATGTTCTCTATAGGTGAAAGATCTGAACTGCAGACTGGCCATTTCAGTACCCGGATCCTTCTCCTACGCAGCCATGATGTTGTGATTGATGCAGAAAGGGGTCTGGCATTATCATGTTGAAAAATGCAGGGTCTTCCCTGAAAGAGATGACATCTGGATGGGAGCATATATTGTTCTAGAACCTGAATATATTTTTCTGCATTGATGGTGCCTTTCCAGTCATGCAAGCTGCCCATGCCACACACACTCATGCAACCCCATACCATCAGAGATGCAGGCTTCTGAACTGAGCGTTGATAACAACTTGGGTTGTCCTTGTCCTCTTTGGTCCGGATGACATGGCGTCCCAGATTTCCAAAAAGAACTTCGAATTGTGACTCGTCTGACCACAGAACAGTCTTCCATTTTGCCACACTCCATTTTAAATGATCCCTGTCCCAGTGAAAACGCCTGAGCTTGTGGATCTTGCTTAGAAATGGCTTCTTCTTTGCACTGTAGAGTTTCAGCTGGCAACGGGGGATGGCACGGTGGATTGTGTTCACTGACAATGGTTTCTGGAAGTATTCCTGAGCCCATTCTGTGATTTCCTTTACAGTAGCATTCCTGTTTGTGCTGCAGTGTCGTTTAAGGGCCCGAAGATCACGGGCATCCAGTATGGTTTTACGGCCTTGACCCTTACGCAAAGAGATTGTTCCAGATTCTCTGAATCTTCGGATGATGTTATGCACAGTTGATGATGATAGATGCAAAGTCTTTGCAATTTTTCGCTAGGTAACACCTTTCTAATATTGCTCCACTATCTTTCTGCGCAACATTGTGGGAATTGGTGATCCTCTACCCATCTTGGCTTCTGAGAGACACTGCCACTCTGAGAAGCTCTTTTTATACCCAATCATGTTGCCAATTGACCTAATTAGTGTTAATTGGTCTTCCAGCTCTTCGTTATGCTCAAATTTACTTTTTCCAGCCTCCTATTGCTACTTGTCCCAACTTTTTGGGGATTTGTTGACACCGTGAAAATTGGAATCAACGTATTTTTCCTTTAAAATTATACATTTACTCGGATTAAACGTTTGATCTGTCATCTACGTTCTATTACAAATAAAATATTGACATTTGCCATCTCCACATCATTGCATTCAGTTTTTATTCACAATTTGTTTAGCGTCCCAACTTTTTTGGAATCCGGTTTGTATATAATGCTTGAATTTAACACGTACAGATGCAGCAATGGCTGTACAATTAAGTATTTTGCCCAAAAAAGGTGTTTTTCAAAACCCAGAAAATTATTGCTGTATTTCTAACTTAAATTGCACACTGACTAATGCGGCAAAAGCCCAGATTGAGGGGATTGCCAAAAATGGGTGTTTTTTAAAACCCAGAAAATTATTGAAGTATTTCAAGCTTGTTATTAACAATCACAGATGCAGCAAAGGCTGCAATATTACCTACTTTGGCCAAAAAGGGTGTTTTTTTAATAACAGAATATGACAGCAGTATATAACGCTTGAATTTCACACTGACAGGTTTAGACATGGCCGCAAATTAATTTTTTTGCCCAAAATGTGTGTTTTTTTATTACCAGAATTACACAGCAGTATCTAAAGCATGTATCTCACACTGACAGATGCAGACAAGGCCGCAAATTAAGTATTTTGGCCAAAATGTTTATTTTTTAACAACAGAATATGACAGCAGCATATAATGCTTGTTTTTAACATTCACAGATGCAGCAAAGGCTGCAATTTTAAGCACTTTGCCCAAAAATTCTCATTTTTTTATAACAGAATATGACAACAGTATACAATGCTTGAATTTCACACTTACAGATGCAGACAAGGCCGCAAATTAAGTATTTTGCCTAAAATTTGTGTTTTTTTTATAACAGAATATGAAAGTAATATATAATGCTTGAATTTCACACGTACACATGCAGCAAGGGCTGTAAAATTAAGTATTTTGCCCAAAAAGGGTGTTTTTTAAAACCCAGAAAATTATTGCTGTATTTCTTGCTTAAATTGCACACTGACTAATGCGGCAGAGGCCCCAGATGGATTGTTTTGCCAAAAATGGGTGTTTTTTAAAACCCCTAAAAATTATTGAAGTATTTCAAGCTTGTTTTTAACAATCACAGATGTAGCAAAGGCTGCAATATTAAATACTTTGCCCAAAAAGGGTGTTTTTTTTATAACAGAAATATGACAACAGTATATAACGCTTGAATTTCACACTTACAGATGCAGACAATTCCGCAAATTAAGTTTTTTGCCAAAATGGGTGTTTTTTTTAATAGCAGAATAGCACAGCAGTTTCTAAAGCGTGTATCTCACACTGGCAGATGCAGACAAGGCCGCAAATTAAGTATTTTGCCTAAAATTAATGTTTTTTTATAACAGAATATGAAAGTAATATATAATGCTTGAATTTTACACGTACAGATTCAGCAAGGGCTGTAAAATTGAGTATTTCGCCCAAAAAGGGTGTTTTTTAAAACCCAGAAAAGTATTGCTGTATTTCTAGCTTAAATTGCACACTGACTAATGCAGAAGAGGCCCCAGATGGAGGGTATTGCCAAAAATTGGTGTTTTTTAAAACCCCAAAAATTATTGAAGTATTTCAATCTTGTTTTTACCACAGATGCAAATTACTTTGCCCAAAAAGTTTTTTTTTTTATAACAGAATATGACAACAGTATATAACGCTTGAATTTCACACTTACAGATGCAGACAAGGCCGCAAATTAAGTATTTTGCCTAAAATTAGTGGGGGTTTTTATAACAGAATATGAAAGTAATATATAATGCTTGAATTTCACACTTACAGATGCAGACAAGGCCGCAAATTAAGTATTTTGCCAAAATGGGTGTTTTTTTAACCCCTTAGGGACCCATGACGTACCGGTATGGCATGGATCCCGAGTCCTTAAGGACCCATGACGTACCGGTACGTCATGGGTTGTTCCGATCACCGCTGGCCGGCGGGCGGTGATCGGAACGAGGTGCCTGCTCAAATCATTGAGCTGGCACCTCAGCTAAATACCCGAGGGGTCCCCGTGTCGGCGATCGCCGCAAACCGCAGGTCAATTCAGACCTGCGGTTTGCGGCTTTTTATTGTGCGACTGCGGTGCCATCGGGTCCCCATGGGGACCGCCCCATGGGGACCCGATGGCACCGCAGTCGCACAATAAAAAGCCGCAAACTGCAGGTCTCAATTGACCTGCGGTTTGCGGCGATCGCCGACACGGAGACCCCGACACATCCTCCACAAGCTATAAAAAACAAGAGAAGGTAAGTCTCTTGTTGATTCCAAGGCGACCTTAAACCTAAAAGTAGCAAGATGCCCCCACCTATGAACTATGAATGTGTGGACATTTTTCTACAGATGGTGATTAATGACCTAGAACAACTCGAACACGTGTCTCCCCGGCACTTCAATCTCTCAGGCAGAGATGCAAGCACTAATCTCTCTTGAGAATGACAAATCAATCATAATCAAACCCTCTGACAAGGGTGGTAATTTGGTTATCCTCGACCATACGGCCTACCAGGACATCCTCCACAAGCTATGAAAAACAAGAGAAGGTAAGTCTCTTGTTGATTCCAAGGAGACCTTAAACCTAAAAGTAGCAAGATGCCCCCACCTATGAACTATGAATGTGTGGACATTTTTCTACAGATGGTGATTAATGACCTAGAACAACTCGGACACGTGTCTCCCCGGCACTTCAATCTCTCAGGCAGAGATGCAAGCACTAATCTCTCTTGAGAATGACAAATCAATCATAATCAAACCCTCTGACAAGGGTGGTAATTTGGTTATCCTCGACCATACGGCCTACCAGGATATGTGCCTTGACCCCGACCCCCTACACGGGGGGGACCCGATGGCATGGAAGTCAGCGCAATGCCTTCCTGAGGCATCTGCGCTGCCTTCCGGTGAAGAGCCTGTGAGATCCAGCCCCCTGGATCTCACAGGCCCCGGAAGCTGTATGAGTAATACACAGTATTACTCATACAGCCAATGCATTCCAATACAAGTATTGGAATGCATTGTAAAGAAATATACCCCCAAAAGTTCAAGTCCCTTAGTTGGACAAAAAATAAAGTGAAAATAAAAGTAGAAAAAATAAAGTTTTCCGATTTTTTTTTTTAAAGTTTAAAGTAAAAATAAACAAAAGCGTCATTTTCCCCAAATAAAGTTAAAAAAAATTGGTAAAAAATAGGGGGGGAAAAAAAGTATACATATTAGGTATCACCGTGTTCGAATCGACCGGCTCTATAAACATATCACATGACCTTACCCCTCAGATGAAATGAACACCGTAAAAAAATAAAAATAAATCTGTGCTTTTTTTTGTCACCTTACATCACAAAAAGTACAACAGCAAGCGATCAAAAAGGCCCACCAAAATAGTACCAATCTAACCGTCACCTCATCCCGCAAAAAATTAGCCCCTACCTGAGACAATCGTCCAAAAAATAAAAAAACTATGGCTCAGAATATGGAGACACTAAAACATCATTTGTTTTGTTTTAAAAAAGCAGTTATTGTGTAAAACTTACATAAATAAAAAAAAGTACACATATTTGGTATCGCCGCGTTCGTATCGCCCGGCTCTCTAAAAATATCACATGACCTAACCCCTCAGATGAACACCGAAAAAAATAAAAAATATAAATAATTTATCGGCCACAGAGTTCCTAGTTTGTTACATTCATTGCTAGGAGACCGGACACCTCGCTTCCGGGCGTCGCATCGATCATTTATGTATTCCTAGCCTTCACTGGACTACCGCTCATAAATATAACCAGATAACATGTTTTGAAGTTAACATAAATATCAAAGCATAGAGGCCCAGTTTAAGGAATATTTGATACAGTTCCTGATCCCTCCCATGTAGGTAGCCGTGGTATCAGAGCTGTATGAAATATCATGAGGGTGCGTATTTGTGATTAATTATGTATATGACAGACGTTCTATTGGAGTACCCCCATGCTCTGCTAAAGTGCCAGAGGCAGCACTGCAGCTATCAAGATGGAAAAAAGGAGTAGAGGGGGGTGTGGGAAAGAGGGGGGGTTTGGAAAAGGGAAGATCGGTGTGAACAAAAAATAGGAGATAAATGTGTTTCACAGCATTTCACCTAGGTGCAGGCCCTGGATAACGGGCAGCACCAGGCGTCTGTTTGATAATTGACGCCAAACAGTAAATTTTCGGATACTTCCCGTATCCTGCCAATTTATCCAAATTTATCATACCGGGCAGACTGAGCACATCCTCCACAAGCTATAAAAAACAAGAGAAGGTAAATCTCTCGTTGATTCCAAGGGGTGGCTGGGATTTGAACCGGTGGATCCACACACACTCCTTCTGAAGAATTTTACGATCCCAGTCACCACCCCTTGGGGATGGGGGGATAATTTCCAGGATCGAAAACTTCCGACAGTTGGGGTTACCACCATGGATGTCGTTAACATGTGACGCAACCGGAGTGATATTCTTTTTGACCACGTCGTTTACATGTTTGCATATCCGCTGCCTAACTTCTCTAATAGTTTTTCCTATGTAATCCATAGGACATGGACACTGGCATATGTACACCACCCCTTTGCTCCTGCAATTATAGAAGTCTCTAATTTTAAAGGTCTGTCCAGTTACCGAACATGTGATCACTTTAGCTGTAGATATGAATGCGCATGCCTTACACGAGCCACATCTATACATACCGCAGGGTTTGCGGTCAAGCCACGTCCCCACTGCACTTGGTGTTGTGTAGTGGCTGTGGACCAAACGGTCTTTGAGGCTCCTCCCCCGTCTATATGTGACGCTGGGTTGCACAGTAAGCACATCCCTGAGGTCAGGATCCATATGTAAGATGGGCCAATATCTTTTGAGAATCGAGACAACCTGTGTATTTGCTGAGTCAAAGGTCGAGATGAGGCGTACTGGCTGTTGTCCGCTCTGTGTCCTAGGTCTAGGAGCAAGAAGTTCTATGCGGTCCTTATCCAGGGCATTCTGAAAAGCCCCCCAAAGGATCATTTGAGGGTAACCCCTTTCTTTAAATCTAGTCTGAAGTTTTTTAGCTTCACCATAGAATGCCTCACTCTCAGAACAATTCCTCCATGTACGGAGGTATTGGCCCCTCGGTATACCACGTTTGAGTGGTGTGGGGTGATGACTTTCCCAGTGTAGCAGGGAATTGGTAGCAGTCTCCTTCCTGTACATGCCCACAGTAAGTCTCTCTCCCTCTTTTGTTACATGGACATCAAGGAAGGGAATGGAGTGCAAGTCAGATTCACATGTAACCCGCAAACCAATATCATTGCTATTTAAAGCCGCTACAAATTCTCTGAGTTCCTCTGACCCACCCTTCCAGACCACAAAGATATCATCAATATAGCGTGTCCAGAAGATGATCCTATCGGACCACCAAGTAGCTACATCTGGAAACACGTACACATCTTCCCACCAGCCCAGGAAGAGATTGGCATAGGTGGGGGCACAGGCGCTCCCTATAGCCGTCCCCCTGAGCTGGTGGTAGAAGCGAGAGTTGAATAGGAAGAAGTTGTGGGTCAGAGTAAACTCGAGAAGCCTGAGAATGAAGGCGTTATGGGTTCTGCAGTGAATGTCCCTGGTTTTCAAAAAGTACTCCACAGCGTATATACCCTTACTATGCGGGATGGCTGTAAAGAGACTCTACATCCACGCTAGCCAGTAAGCAGCCCGGGTCCACATTAATCGTTTCGACCTTGCTGAGGAAGTCCATCGTGTCCCTCGTGTATGACGGTAGGGACACAACGAACTGCCTCAGCACTTGGTCGATGTACACACCACAGTTCTGGGTTAGTGAGTTCACCCCGGAAACGATCGGACGGCCTTTAAGTGGTGTAATACCCTTATGGACCTTAGGTAGTCCGTAGAACGTGACTACAGTGGGATGGGCAGGGAGGAGGAAGTCATACTCCGCTGAGGAGATAACCTTTTCTACCAGTGCTCCAGTAAGTATGTATTTGAGCTCGTCAAAGAAGGAGGTGGAAGCGTTCGTGGGCAGCACCCTATAGCCCTCCTTGTCCTTAAGGAGATCAAGGCACATATCCTGGTAGGCCGTATGGTCGAGGATAACCAAATTACCACCCTTGTCAGAGGGTTTGATTATGATTGATTTGTCATTCTCAAGAGAGATTAGTGCTTGCATCTCTGCCTGAGAGATTGAAGTGCCGGGGAGACACGTGTCCGAGTTGTTCTAGGTCATTAATCACCATCTGTAGAAAAATGTCCACACATTCATAGTTCATAGGTGGGGGCATCTTGCTACTTTTAGGTTTAAGGTCGCCTTGGAATCAACAAGAGACTTACCTTCTCTTGTTTTTTATAGCTTGTGGAGGATGTGCTCAATCTGATCACTCTGATCATGAATAAGTCTGCCCGGTATGATAAATTTGGATAAATTGGCAGGATACGGGAAGTATCCGAAAATTTACTGTTTGGCGTCAATTATCAAACAGACGCCTGGTGCTGCCCGTTATCCAGGGCCTGCACCTAGGTGAAATGTCGTGTAACACATTTATCTCCTATTTTTTGTTCACACTGATCTTCCCTTTTCCAAACCCCCCCCTCTTTCCCACACCCCCCTCTACTCCTTTTTTCCATCTTGATAGCTGCAGTGCTGCCTCTGGCACTCTAGCAGAGCATGGGGGTACTCCAATAGAACGTCTGTCATATACATAATTAATCACAAATACGCACCCTCATGATATTTCATACAGCTCTGATACCACGGCTACCTACATGGGAGGGATCCGGAACTGTATCAAATATTCCTTAAACTGGGCCTATGCTTTGATATTTATGTAAACTTCTAAACATGTTATCTGGTTATATTTCTGAGCGGTAGTCCAGTAAAGGCTAGGAATACATAAATGATCGATGCGACGCCCGGAAGCGAGGTGTCCGGTCTCCTAGCAATGAATGTAACAAACTAGGAACTCTGTGGCCGATAAACCGGATATGACGGCCACATGCGTTCCAAGGACCTGATATGACGCACGCCGGCGGGCCAAGTACCGGAAGTGACGCATTAGGAAGCACCTAGCAACCGGAAGTGACTGTTCGGCGTTCTACTAAACGCCAATTTCAAACAGCTGGTAAGGGGGTATTTAGGGAAGTGAACAACGTAGTGTGTGATCATCTGGAGGAACAGGACGATACCAGAGCGCAAGGGAGCGTGAGTAAGGACCCTTTGATTGAACTTGACAAGATATAATTTTGGTCTGCAATGGAGCTTTATATATTATATGTCTCTACATTTCTGGACACATTATTGGTCCCTATCTGAATGGGCTCCTGATATACATGACCATGTTTGATGCTAAGTAAGTGTCATAAAAAGCAGGGGATATAACTATAAATAGGATTAAGTCTTTACCCTGATACATCTCTACCTTCCATCTACAGGTGGGATTTATCTGATTGGTCCCCTTGGTCCCTTGCACCTATCAGTATCTGCGCTATCTGGTCCTGCATCCTTCATCTGTATCATAAGTATATCATAATTATCTTTATTCTACTATGACGGTTTACCCATGACTGTTTATTTACCCCCTGATGAACCTAAAAATAGGGGAAACGCGTTGGGTTTTTGTTCTAATAAGCCTGGGAGCGTATAGTTATCTTGACGCCTCTGAGGGGCTTTTTTATGGTGCCATAGGTGAGACTTACACCTTCCCACCATATGTTTTTCTATCTACATGGGCTGTTGTCAATACAGGTGAGAACTAACCTGTGACACAGGTTATACCCGTGTATTATATGAGGTACCAGAATATTGGTCATTGAGAGGAGGGTGTACGTAGGGCAGCCAGTCCAGGTTCGAGGACAGGGAGTCTCCAACACCAGGGGACATCCCTGGGCTGAGGCTTTACAAAGGGTGAGTGCAGGGATAGGATAGACACTCCAATACTCCCCATCACTGCCCTGTGTACACCAACCATCATAACCATATCAATGGTTAGTTACCCTGTATAAGTATTTATTATTACTTTTTGATTATCATTTGTTTCACAGATATTCACTGGTGAACCACGGATGTGGTATTATTTTATGAGGATAATTAAGTAAAAGTTAGGTTTTAAGAGGGTCAATTTTGCTGGAACACTGCATACTTTATGATCCCATTATAATTTATTCATTAATTCAGCTGGACGTCTAAACTAAAAAAGTACCCTAAACTAGTACCAACAATACTGCCACCCTATCCCGTAGTTTCTAAAATGGGGCCACTCTAGGGGTGCATCACGGGGGCTTCAAATGGGACATGGTGTAAAAAAAAAACAGTCCAGCAAAATCTGCCTTCCAAAAATCGCATAGCATTCCTTTCCTTCTGCGCCCTGCCGTGTGCCTGTACAGCTGTTTACGACCACATATTGGGTGTTTCTGTAAACTACAGAATCAGGGCCATAAATTTTGAGTTTGGTTTGGCTGTTAACCCTTGCTTTGTTACTGGGAAAAATGGATTAAAAAGGAAAATTTGCCCAAAAATTTAAATTCTGAAATTTCATCTCCATTTGCCAATAACTCTTGTGGAACACCTAAAGGGTTAACGATGTTTGTAAAATCTGTTTTGAATACCTTGAGGGGTGTAGTTTCTTAGATGGGGTCACATTTATGGAGTTTCTACTCTAGGGGTGCATCAGGGGGGCTTCAAATGGGACATGGTGTAAAAAAAAAACTGTCTAGCAAAATCTGCCTTCCAAAAACCGTATGGCATTCCTTTCCTTCTGCGCCCTGTCGTGTGCCCGTACAGCGGTTTACAACCACATATGGGGTGTTTCTGTAAACTACAGAATCAGGGCCATAAATATTGAGTTTGGTTTGGCTGTTAACCCTTGCTTTGTAACTGGAAAAAATTATTAAAATGGAAAATCTGCCAAAAAAGTGAAATTTTGAAATTGTATGTCTATTTTCCATAAATTCTTATGGAACACCTAAAGGGTTAACGACGTTTGTAAAATCAGTTTTGAATACCTTGAGGGCTGTAGTTTCTTAGATGGGGTCATTTTTGGGTGGTTTTTATTATGTAAGCCTCGCAAAGTGACTTCAGACCTGAACTGGTCCCTAAAAATTGGGTTTTTGAAAATCTCAGAAAAATTTCAAGATTTGCTTCTAAACTTCTAAGCCTTGTAAAATCCCCAAAAAATAAAATAGCATTCCCAAAATGATCCAAACATGAAGTAGACATATGGGGAATGTAAAGTAATAACTATTTTTGGAGGTATTACTATGTACTATAGAAGTAGAGAAATAGAAACTTGGAAATTTGCTACTTTTTCCAAATTTTTGGTAAATTTGGTATTTTTTTATGCAAAAAAATTCACTTTCTTGACCCAATTTTATCAGTGTCATGAAGTACAATATGTTACGAAAAAACATTCTCAGAACGGCCTGGGTAAGTAAAAGCGTTTTAAAGTTATCAGCACTTAAAGTGACACTGGTCAGATTTGCAAAAAATGGCCAAGTCCTTAAGGTGAAATAGGGCTGAGTCCTTAAGGGGTTAATAACAGAATAGCACAGCAGTATCTAAAGTGTGTATCTCACACTGACGGATGCAGACAAGGCCACAAATTAAGTATTTTGGCCAAAATGTTTTTTTTTTAAATAACAGAATAGCATAGCAGTATCTAAATCGTGTATCTCACAGTGACAGATGCAGACAAGGCCACAAATTAAGTATTTTGCCCAAAATGTGTGTTTTTTTAACAACAGAATATGACAGCAGTATATAATGCCTGAATTTCACATGTACAGATGCAGCAAGGGCTGTAAAAATGAGTATTTCGCCCAAAAAGGGTGTTTTTTAAAATTTAGAAAAGTATAGCTGTATTTCTAGCTTAAATTGCACACTGACTAATGCAGCACAGGCCCCAGATGGAGGGTATTGCCAAAAATTTGTGTTTTTTAAAACCCAGAAAATTATTGAAGTATTTCAAGCGTGTTATTAACAATCACAGATGCAGCAAAGGCTGCAATATTAAGTACTTTGCCCAAAAATAGAGTTTTTTTGATAACAGAATATGACAACAGTATATAACGCTTGAATTTCACACTTATAGATGCAGACAAGGCCGCAAATTAAGTATTTTGCCTAAAATTTGTGTTTTTTTTATAACAGAATATGAAAGTAATATATAATGCTTGAATTTCACACGTACAGATGCAGCAAGGGCTGTAAAATTTAGTATTTTGCCCAAAAAGGGTGTTTTTTAAAACCCAGAAAATTATTGCTGTTTTTCCAGCTTAAATTGCACACCGACTAATGCGGCAGAGGCCCCAGATTGAGAGTTTTGCCAAAAATTTGTGTTTTTTAAAACCCCCAAAAATTATTTAAGTATTTCAAGCTTGTAATTAACATTTACAGATGTAGCAAAGGCTGCAATAATAAGTACTTTGCCCAAAAAGCGTGTTTTTTTTTATAACAGAATATGACAGCAGTATATAACGCTTGAATTTGACACTTACAGATGCAGACAAGGCCACAAATTAAGTATTTTGCCCAAAATAGGTGTTTTTTTAATAACTGAATATGAAAGCAGTATATAAAGATTGAATTTCACAAGTACAAATGCAGCAAGGGCTGTAAAATTTTGTATTTTGCCCAAAAAGGGTGTTTTTTTAAAACCCAGAAAATTATTGCTGTATATCTAGCTTAAATTGCACACTGACTAATGCGGCAGATGCCCCAGATGGAGGGTTTTACCAAAAATGGGTGTTCTTTAAAACCCTGAAAATTATTGAAGTATTTAAAGCTTGTTATTAACAATTACAGATGCAGCAAAGGCTGCAATATTAACTACATTGCCCAAAAAGGGTGTTTTTTTAATAACAGAATATGACAGCAGTATATAACGCTTGAATTTCACACTGACATGTGCAAACATGGCCACAAATTAAGTATTTTGCCCAAAATGGGTGTTTTTTTAATACCAGAATAGCACAGCAGTATCTAAAGCGTGTATCTCACAGTGACAAATGCAGACAAGGCCACAAATTATGTATTTTCCCCAAAATCTGTGTTTTTTTAACAACAGAATATTCTGTTGATAGCAGTATATGATAGCAGTATATATGATAGCATATGATAGTATATGATAGCAGTATATAATGCTTGAATTTCACACGTACAGATGCAGCAAGGGCTGTAAAATGTAGTATTTTGCCTAAAAAGGGTGTTTTTTAAAACCCAGAAAATTATTGCTGTATATCTAGCTTAAATTGCACAGTGACTAATGTGGCAAAGGCCCCAGATGGAGGGTTTTGCCAAAAATGTGTGTTCTTTAAAACCCAGAAAATTATTGAAGTATTTCAAGCTTGTTATTAACAATCACAGATGCAGCAAAGGCTGCAATATTAAGTACTTTGCCCAAAATGGGTGTGTTTTTTTAAATACAAACCGGATTCCAAAAAGGTTGGGACACTAAACAAATTGTGAATAAAAACTGAATGCAATGATGTGGAGATGGCAAATGTCAATATTTTAATTGTAATAGAACGTAGATGTCACAGCCAGACAGCTGAGAAGCGCTCACAGGAGCTTCTCAGATCCTCCTCCTTGAATTTCTTTGTTTTGGTTTAGTTTCTCATCTCGTTAGTCTATCTCAGCTGTCATGCAGTTGGACTGATTGCTACCCTTTAAGTTCCTCCCCATAATGCAGTAGTGTGCGGCTGATACAACTTCCTGGAGTGTGTGTGCATGCTGTTCCCAGTTCCCAGTTCCCAGTCGTCAGTCGCCTGCAAGATAAGTGCTGTTTATGTATTTATGATTTTGTCTTTTCTGGATCCAGGTGACCTTGACTCCCTCCGTGTCAGTGTAGGGAGCCTGTGATTGTGTCCCTTCACTATTGTAGGGTCTTCAGGTAATAGATAGCCGAGGAACGTGGATATGCGGCCATCCACCTTTGGGGTGTTCGCATAGGCTGAGCAGTGAGGGAGAGCGGCAGGTCTATTGCAGGGGTCTCCCTTTGTTCCTTAGTTGTGGATCCAGAGAGACATTGTTTATATGGTATAGTCTTGTTTCCTGTACACCATCCGTGACATTATCAGCCGCCAAAACCGTCTCAAGCATGGATCCGGTTTCACTTTTGGCTGAACGCTTTCAGGGTCTTTCTTTGGAGGTAGCTGATCTCCGTAAGACTTTTTCTCAGTTTCAAGTGACCGGTTCAGCTTGCGTTCATGGAGTTTGTGCTGAGCCTAAGATCTCGCTCCCGGATACGTTCTCCGGGGGTAGTGAGAATTTTGTGCGTTTTAGAGAGGCTTGCAAACTCCATTTTCGCCTTCTTCCCCATTCTTCTGGTCATGAAGAACGGAGGGTGGGGATCATTATATCGCTGCTCAGGGGTAACGCTCAGTCCTGGGCCTTTTCGCTGCCGGAGGGGGCACGGCCCCTTCGTTCAGTGGATGAATTCTTTTTAGCCCTGGGTCAGATATATGATGATCCGGATCGTATTGCTCTGGCTGAGTCTAGACTACGTCTGTTATGCCAGGGTAAACAATCCGCAGAGATATACTGTTCAGAATTTCGGAGATTGGCAGCAGATACGGGTTGGAATGATGCTGCACTCCGAAGTCAATTTTGCTATGGTCTTTCAGAGGGATTGAAAGATGCATTTGCCTTTCATGAAAGACCTACCTCCTTGGATTCTGCTATGTCTCAGGCTGTTCGTATTGACAGGCGTCTTAGAGAGAGAGGAGAGATCTCTCCTTCCTGTCATACTCAGTCCCGGGACAGTGCAGCGGTCTTATTCTGTGCACAGGGGTCTCAGTCGCTGTCAGCCCCTTCTGAGCAGGAGTCCATGCAGCTGGGGTTGATTGCCTCTGACAATAGAAGATTCAGCCCGCAGGGGAGGGTTTGTTTTTGTTGTGGAGGTATAAATCATCTGGCAAATGTTTGTCCCTCTAGGAGATTCAGGCAGTTTTCTGGGAGTAATAAAGAGACAAAAAGGAAAAAATCTTTTAAAAATGTTCCGTCTGTTACTATTGGCAGGGTTGAGGCGGAAATTGAAGGTTTTCCGTTTGCTTGTAGTTCCCGTTTTGTCCTGCCTGCTAGGGTGGCGCTAGAGAGCAAGAGCATTTTTTGTGAGATTTTTGTGGATAGTGGAGCAGCTGTCAACCTCATTGATAATCAATTTGCAATAACTCATGGTTTCCAGGTATGCACTTTGGGAAAGGATATTCCTGTTTTTGCTATTGATTCCGCTCCACTTTCTCAGAGATCATTAAAGGGCATAGTTCACAATATCCGTTTAATTGTGAGTGATGCTCATGTTGAGGATGTGTCATGTTTCGTCCTTAGCGGTTTGCCTACTCCTCTAGTGTTGGGGCTACCCTGGCTCACTAAACATAACCCCACCATTGATTGGCAAGCGAGGCAAATAAATGGTTGGAGTAACTTTTGCAGAGAGAATTGCCTCATAACATCTGTTTCTGAGGTTTCTACTAAGACTGTACCACCTTTCCTCTCTGAATTTTTGGATGTCTTCTCTGAGAGTGGAGTTCAGGGTTTACCTCCGCACAGGGAGTATGATTGCCCTATTAATCTCATCCCAGGCGCCAAGCTGCCTAAATCTCGTTTATACAATCTCTACCAACCTGAGAGGGTCGCTATGCGGGCTTATATCTCTGAGAGTCTGAGAAAAGGACACATACGACCCTCGAAGTCACCTGTTGCCGCTGGTTTTTTCTTTGTTAAGAAAAAAGATGGTTCTTTAAGACCTTGTCTGGATTTCAGGGAGCTGAACAGTATCACTATTCGTGATCCTTATCCGCTTCCTCTGATCCCGGACCTGTTTAACCAGGTTGTTGGGGCTAAAGTCTTTTCCAAATTAGACCTAAGAGGGGCATACAACCTGGTTAGGGTCAGAGAAGGAGATGAATGGAAGACGGCTTTCAATACCCCTGAGGGCCATTTTGAGAATTTGGTTATGCCTTTTGGTTTGATGAATGCCCCAGCCGTTTTTCAGCATTTCGTCAACAGCATTTTTTATCATTTAATGGGAAAATTTGTATTAGTGTATTTGGATGACATTTTGATTTTTTCTCCTGATATCAAGACTCATAAGGAACACTTACGTCAGGTCTTGCTCATCCTGCGGGAGAATAAATTATACGCGAAACTGGAAAAATGTGTGTTTGCGGTTCCAGAAATCCAATTTCTGGGGTTTCTTGTCTCCGCTTATGGTTTTCGCAGGGACCCCGAGAAGGGAGCTTCCTGAGAATCAGAAGGCGCTGATGCGTTTTTTGGGCTTTGCCAATTATTACAGGAAATTTATTTTGAATTATTCCTCTGTTGTTAAACCACTCACTGATATGACCAGAAAGGGGGTAGATTTTTCTTCCTGGTCGGTAGAGGCGCGTAAGGCCTTTTCTAATATCAAGGAGAGTTTTGCTTCCGCTCCCATCCTAGTACAACCTGATATTTCGTTACCCTTCATAGTTGAGGTTGATGCTTCTGAGGTAGGGGTGGGTGCGGTCTTGTCTCAGGGTTCCTCTCCTGCCAAATGGCAACCGTGTGCCTTTTTCTCAAAGAAACTCTCCTCCGCAGAGAGAAATTATGATGTGGGAGATAGGGAATTGTTGGCCATCAAGTTGGCTTTTGAGGAATGGCGCCATTGGCTAGAGGGAGCCAGACACCCTATTACCGTGTTTACTGACCATAAAAATCTGGCCTACTTGGAGTCAGCCAAGCGTCTGAACCCGAGACAGACCAGATGGTCTTTGCTCTTTTCAAGGTTTAATTTTGTTGTTACGTTCCGCCCTGGGGTTAAGAATGTGAAGGCAGATGCCCTGTCATGTTGTTTTCCGGGAGGTGGGAATTTTGAAGACCCGGGTCCCATTTTGGCTGAAGGTGTGGTGGTCTCTGCTCTTTTTCCAAAATTGGAGGCAGAGGTGCAGGCAGCCCAGTCAGAAGCTCCTGATCTTTGTCCTCCTGGGAGGTTGTTTGTGCCTCTCGCTTTGAGACACAAGATTTTTAAAGAACACCACGACACGGTCCTTGCTGGGCACCCGGGGGCAAGAGCCACACTGGATCTCATCGCTCGGAGATTCTGGTGGCCTGCGCTGCGTAAGTCGGTTGAGGGTTTTGTGGCAGCTTGCGAGACTTGCGCTCGTGCCAAGGTCCCTCATTCACGGCCATCAGGTCCTCTCCTTCCTTTGCCCATTCCTTCCCGTCCTTGGACACATCTGTCCATGGACTTCATAACGGACTTGCCTCGTTCCTCGGGGAAGTCTGTGATTCTGGTGGTGGTGGACCGTTTTAGCAAAATGGTGCATTTTATCCCTTTTCCTGGTTTGCCCAATGCTAAGACGCTGGCGCAGGCATTTATTGACCACATTGTCAAATTGCATGGGATTCCTTCAGACATAGTCTCTGATAGGGGCACGCAGTTTGTTTCCAGATTCTGGAAGGCTTTCTGTTCTCGCTTGGGGGTTCGGTTGTCATTCTCTTCTGCTTTCCATCCGCAGTCGAATGGCCAGACAGAGCGCGTCAATCAGAATCTGGAGACATATCTGCGCTGTTTTGTGGCGGAGAATCAGGAGGATTGGTGTTCTTTTTTGTCCCTTGCTGAGTTTGCTTTAAATAACCGTCGTCAGGAGTCCTCTGATAAGTCACCATTTTTTGGTGCATATGGGTTCCATCCGCAGTTTGGGACTTTCTCGGGAGAGGGCTCTTCTGGTTTGCCTGATGAGGACAGATTCTCCTCGTCTTTGTCATCTATTTGGCAAAAGATTCAGGATAATCTAAAGAGCATGAGTGAGAGATATAAGCGTGTGGCGGATAAGAGACGTGTGCCTGGTCCGGACCTGAATGTTGGTGATCTGGTGTGGTTGTCTACCAAGAATATCAAATTGAAGGTTCCCTCCTGGAAGTTGGGTCCTAGGTTTATTGGGCCTTACAAGATCCTGTCTGTCATCAATCCTGTTGCCTACCGTCTTGATCTTCCTCAGACTTGGAAGATCCATAATGTTTTTCATAAGTCCTTATTGAAACCTTATGTTCAACCTATTGTACCCTCGCCTTTGCCTCCTCCTCCGATTATGGTTGATGGAAATCTTGAATTTCAGGTCTCTAGGATTGTGGATTCTCGTCTTGTCCGCGGTTCCCTCCAGTACCTCGTTCATTGGGAGGGTTATGGTCCTGAGGAGAGGATGTGGGTCCCAGTGACGGACATTAAGGCCTCTCGTCTCATCAGGGCTTTCCATAGGTCCCATCCTGAGAAGGTGGGCTCTGAGTGTCCGGAGTCCACTCCTAGAGGGAGGGGTACTGTCACAGCCAGACAACTGAGAAGCGCTCACAGGAGCTTCTCAGATCCTCCTCCTTGAATTTCTTTGTTTTGGTTTAGTTTCTCATCTCGTTAGTCTATCTCAGCTGTCATGCAGTTGGACTGATTGCTACCCTTTAAGTTCCTCCCCATAATGCAGTAGTGTGCGGCTGATACAACTTCCTGGAGTGTGTGTGCATGCTGTTCCCAGTTCCCAGTTCCCAGTCGTCAGTCGTCTGCAAGATAAGTGCTGTTTATGTATTTATGATTTTGTCTTTTCTGGATCCAGGTGACCTTGACTCCCTCCGTGTCAGTGTAGGGAGCCGGTGGTCGTGTCCCTTCACTATTGTAGGGTCTTCAGGTAATAGATAGCCGAGGAACGTGGATATGCGGCCATCCACCTTTGGGGTGTTCGCATAGGCTGAGCAGTGAGGGAGAGCGGCAGGTCTATTGCAGGGGTCTCCCTTTGTTCCTTAGTTGTGGATCCAGAGAGACATTGTTTATATGGTATAGTCTTGTTTCCTGTACACCATCCGTGACAGTAGATGACAGATCAAATGTTTAATCCGAGTAAATGTATAATTTTAAAGGAAAAATAAGTTGATTCCAATTTTCACGGTGTCAACAAGTCCCAAAAAAGTTGGGACAAGTAGCAATAAGAGGCTGGAAAAAGTAAATTTGAGCATAACGAACAGCTGGAAGACCAATTAACACTAATTAGGTCAATTGTCAACATGATTGGGTATAAAAAGAGCTTCTCAGAGTGGCAGTGTCTCTCAGAAGCAAAGATGGGTAGAGGATCACCAATTCCCACAATGTTGCGCAGAAAGATAGTGGAGCAATATCAGAAAGGTGTTACCCAGTGAAAAATTGCAAAGACTTTGCATCTATCATCATCAATTGTGCATAACATCATCCGAAGATTCAGAGAATCTGGAACAATCTCTGTGCGTAAGGGTCAAGGCCGTAAAACCATACTGGATGCCCGTGATCTCCGGGCCCTTAAACGACACTGCACCACAAACAGGAATGCTACTGTAAAGGAAATCACAGAATGGGCTCAGGAATACTTCCAGAAACCATTGTCAGTGAACACAATCCACCGTGCCATCCACCGTTGCCAGTTGAAACTCTACAGTGCAAAGAAGAAGCCATTTCTAAGCAAGATCCACAAGCTCAGGCGTTTTCACTGGGACAGGGATCATTTAAAATGGAGTGTGGCAAAATGGAAGACTGTTCTGTGGTCAGACGAGTCACAATTCGAAGTTCTTTTTGGAAATCTGGGACGCCATGTCATCCGGACCAAAGAGGACAAGGACAACCCAAGTTGTTATCAACGCTCAGTTCAGAAGCCTGCATCTCTGATGGTATGGGGTTGCATGAGTGCGTGTGGCATGGGCAGCTTGCATGTCTGGAAAGGCACCATCAATGCAGAAAAATATATTCAGGTTCTAGAACAACATATGCTCCCATCCAGACTTCATCTCTTTCAGGGAAGACCCTGCATTTTTCAACAAGATAATGCCAGACCACATTCTGCATCAATCACAACATCATGGCTGCGTAGGAGAAGGATCCGGGTACTGAAATGGCCAGTCTGCAGTCCAGATCTTTCACCTATAGAGAACATTTGACGCATCATAAAGAGGAAGGTGCAACAAAGAAGGCCCAAGACGATTGAACAGTTAGAGGCCTGTATTAGACAAGAATGGGAGAGCATTCCTATTTCTAAACTTGAGAAACTGGTCTCCTCGGTTCCCAGACATCTGTTGAGTGTTGTAAGAAGAAGGGGAGATGCCACACAGTGGTAAAAATGGCCTTGTCCCAACTTTTTGGGGATTTGTTGACACCATGAAATTCTGATTCAACATATTTTTCCCTTAAAATGGTACATTTTCTCAGTTTAAACTTTTGTTCCGTGATTTATGTTCTATTCTGAATAAAATATTAGAAGTTGGCACATCCACATCATTGCATTCAGTTTTTATTCACGATTTGTATAGTGTCCCAACTTTTTTGGAATCCGGTTTGTAGAATATGACAGCAGTATATAACGCTTGAATTTCACATTGACAGATGCAGACAAGGCCGCAAATTAAGTATTTTGCCCAAAATGGATGTTTTTTTTTAAAATCAGAATAGCACAGCAGTATGTAAAGCATGTATCTCACACTGACAGATGCAGACAAAGCCGCAAATTAAGTATTTTGCCCAAAATGGGTGTTTTTTTAATAACAGAATATGACAGCAGTATATAACTGTCATGCACTAGGGAGTGGGGAAGAGAAAGTGCACCCACTAGCTGGCACCGACGCCTCTGTCCCTACCTACTTACACTTCCCATCCTATTTGACGAGGCATAACTGGGCGATGGTCCCTAACCTCTATAAGTGCAGAGAGGCAGAGCGGACAGAGACAGAATATAGCCAGGCAGAGGAAGTAGGAGGAAACCCTGCAGATTGATCTGAAGTCACGTAAAGTGTCAGGAGCAATACTGAAATGCCAGAGATCAACACTAACGTAGGCGAGCAGGGGTAACAAGGACGGTAAACAAACACGCCTAGAGTCAAACCAGGATGTCACGTCAGTACACAAGGAACAGCAAGGATGGGTCAGAGTACAAGCCGACGGTCAAACCTGGAGGTCACCTCAGTACACAAGGAAGGGTCAGAGTACAAGCCGAGGGTCAAGAACGTCAGTAAACAAGGGCA
The DNA here is from genome assembly GCF_905171765.1 of Bufo bufo. Lineage (NCBI taxonomy): Eukaryota > Metazoa > Chordata > Amphibia > Anura > Bufonidae > Bufo > Bufo bufo. Next base: position 75,129,096 of record NC_053398.1, on the reverse strand, counting down.
GGCGAGGTCGGGACAGGAACAAAAGTCAAGGGTCAAAATCCAGAGTAGCAGAAGCACAGAGTAATAGCAGTTAGGCACAGGACCAAAATCGCAGGCAACCTGTGGCCAGCAGGCTGCCTGTATAAATAGTGAAAAGCTAAGGTCATGTGACGTGGCCAGCGTCACATGACACGCTCAGACACAGAAGCCGAGCACCGAGTGGCCAGCTCGGTGCTCAGCCTGATACTGTTGCCAGGGGAACGGAGGACACCGACCACACAGACAGTAGGAGTGCAGTCGGATCCGCTCCGCCTCCTGTTACCTGGAAGACGGAGATGCAGCATGCGTCGCTGCTCAGGGAGAGAGGCAGGACGCCGACGGCGCAGCGGAGGAAGATTGCGTTGCCGGCGCCCTGTCACAATAACGCTTGAATTTCACACGTACAGATGCAGCAAGGGCTGTAAAATTTAGTATTTTGGCCAAAAAGGGTGTTTTTTTAAAATAAAAGAATAGCACAGCAGTATCTAAAGCGTGTATCTCACACTGACAGATGCAGACAAGGCCACAAATTAAGTATTTTGCCTAAAATGGGTGTTTTTTTAACAACAGAATATGACAGCAATATACAACACTTGAATTTCACACGTACAGATGCAGCAAGGGCTGTAAAATTTAGTATTTTGCCAAAAAAGGGTGTTTTTTAAAACCCAGAAAATTATTGCTGTATTTCTAGCTTAAATTGCACACTGACTAATGCGGCAGAGGCCCCAGATGGAGGGTTTTGCCAAAAATGGGTGTTCTTTAAAACCATGAAAATTTTTTAAGTATTTCAAGCTTGTTTTTAACAATCACAGATGTAGCAAAGGCTGCAATAATAAGTAGTTTGCACTAAAAGGGTGTTTTTTTTATAACAGAATATGACAACAGTATATAACGCTTGAATTTCACACTTACAGATGCAGACAAGGCCACAAATTAAGTATTTTGACCAAAATGGGTGTTTTTTTAATAACAGAATATGAAAGCAGTATATAAACGCTTTAATTTCACACTTACAGATGCAGCAAAGGCTGTAAAATTGAGTATTTTGTCCAAAAAGGGTGTTTTTTAAAACCCAGAAAATTATTGCTTTATATCTAGTTTAAATTGGACACTGACTAATGCGGCAAAGGCCCCAGATGGAGGGTTTTGCCAAAAATGGGTGTTCTTTAAAACCTAGAAAATTATTGAAGTATTTCAAGCTTGTTATTAACAATTACAGATGCAGCAAAGGCTGCAATATTAACTACTTTGCCAAAAAAGGTTTTTTTTGTTGTAAATTTTTTTGTTTTGTTTTATGTCATAGACAATATGTTAGGTCACAAAATGCAAGTACATTATGCTCTTTGACATTAAAGTGATAACATAGCTTTCGGAGATAGTACAGTGAAATATCAAGTTGTAAAAACAAGATTACATTTTTACAGGACTGTATATAGCTGTGTAACTGACCAATAGTGCAATACAATTACACAAAACATTAACAAACGAAATAATGGATATTAGGGAACAGGGCGGTGAGGGTGGGAGAAGGAGGTCTTCTGGAAGCCTGTATGGTCTTAAGGTAGGTTTCAATTGTAGGCAGAGTACTGTGACAGGTATGACACTACATGAAACAGTTCCCATGGGAGAATGCAATGTATGAATGTAATTTAGTAAGTATAGCGTATCTCGTATGATATTTTAGTTGTACTCAGAGAGGCGATCTATTTCGCTGATATATCAGATCACAAACTGGAGACCATCATCTTTAGAAAATCTCAGTCATTTTAGGTGACAGAGAATTTCCTGTATTTACTCCAGGGACCCCAAATTTCTTCAAATCTACTAGGGGATCTAGAGTCCCAGTGTGCAATTTGTTCAAGTCGGTATAACTGATCGCACTTCTGTATCCAATGTGGTTTTGTAGGGGGATCAATAGATTTCCAATTTACCGCTATCAGTAATCTAGCAGCCGTAATCAGAATGTTGCAGAGGGAACGAGTGTGTCTTGAGCACTGGATATCACTGAATATCCAAAAAAGGCACAATTTCGGGGATGCTGTAATTGAAGACCCACTGAGGTCTGAAATAGTTTTACATACAAGTTCCCAGTAGGGTTTTATTTTGGAGCAGGACCACCATATGTGATCATGAGTGCCCACTTCGACTCGACACCTCCAACACTCTGGAGTACAATCTGGGAACATGCGGCTGAGGCGATATGGTGTGTATTACCACTGCAATAGTACCTTGTAACTGTTTTCCTGTAGTTTGGCACACCTGGATACCCTGGATGGATTCAATAAAGCATTTTTGACTTCATTGGGGGTAAAAGTGATACTTAGGTCTTTTTCCCATCGCTTAATATAAGCTAGGTTGTCATACCCTGTTAGGGATAATAGGAGGTTATATAGCTTTATATTTTATCTTTTGGTTCCGTGACTTGTAAAGCTAGTTTTTCAAAGGGAGAGTGTTCTTTGGAGTCGGATATTCCTACAAGTTGTTGTTTCATAGACTGAACAAAATGCATCAGGTGAAAGGTTAACAAGCTAGCCATTAAAGGGTGTTCTCTTAGTGTCTCGAGTGACGGGACATAATTGTCAGGGCATAGGTCGAGAGCTGGGGTAGAGATAGTTTTTGCACTTTCCGGAAGAGTTTCCTGAAAGTGTATAGTGGAATTGAATAACACATCTTTTATTTGCAATAGTGTTTGATAGTTCGGAGTCAGTTGTGTCAACCAATCAGAATCTCTCCAGACCCGTATTGTGTAGCCTGTGATGGGGCTTTGAGAGCGTAATGCTTTATTTATATGGTGACGGTCTAGAAAAAGCAGGGATCGGATTGGCAGAGGAGATATGCTGTTCTCAACTACTATGTCCAGTCTTTTCCCGACTGGTCTCAGCCAGTCTAAACATCTAGAACACATTATTGCTTTGTGGTACATATAGAGATCTGGGACTCCCAGACCACCTGTTGCAGGATGTTGAATCATTTGTTTATACGGCAGTCTAGCTTTCTTTCACCCCCAAAGGAATCTCAAGATAATTTTTTGAAGTTTTGTATAGGTAGAGCTTGGAGGTAATAAAGGATAGTGGGCATAAGAATGGATTTAATTAACACTCTGCGACCAAACAAAGAGATAAAGTGAATATCCCATGAGCTTATCATGTCCTCAAGTCGTTTGGGGAGTGGAAGGAAGTTTTCATTAAACAGTTGTGAGAATTCAGGTGTGAGTTTAACTCCTAAGAAATAGGGATAAGCGAACCCGAACTGTATAGTTCGGGTTCGTACCGAATTTTGGGGTGTCCGTGACACGGACTCGAACCCGAACATTTTCGTAAAAGTCCGGGTTCGGGTTCGGTGTTCGGCGCTTTCTTGGCGCTTTTTGAAAGGCTGCAAAGCAGCCAATCAACAAGCGTCATACTACTTGCCCCAAGAGGCCATCACAGCCTTGCCTACTATTGGCATGGCTGTGATTGGCCAGTGCAGCATGTGACCCAGCCTCTATATAAACTTGGGTCACGTAGCGCTGCACGTCACTCTGCTGATACAAGCGTAGGGAGAGGTTGCTGCTGCGACGTTAGGGCGAGATTAGGCAGATTAACTCCTCCAAAAGACTTAATTCAGTGATCGATCTCCAGCTGTGGATCATTGAAGTGCTGATATTGAATTGCTCACTTTTTTTAGGCTGCCCAGAGCATTTTTATATCACTTTTTTCTGGGGTGATCTGCGGCCATTTTGTGGCTTGTGGTGCGCCAGCACAAGCTACCACCAAGTGCATTTAACCATCAATAGTGTGGTTATTTTTTGCTATATCCTACATCAGGTGCAGGCTGAGCCTGTGTCACCCAAGTGCATTTAACCATCAATAGTGTGGTTATTTTTTGGCCATATACTACATCAGGTGCAGGCTGAGCCTGTGTCACCCAAGTGCATTTAACCATCAATAGTGTGGTTATTTTTAGCTATATCCTACATCAGGGTCAAGCTTTGATCAAGTGCATTTAACCATAAATAGTGTGGTTATTTTTTGGCCATATACTACATCAGGTGCAGGCTGAGCCTGTGTCACCCAAGTGCATTTAACCATCAATAGTGTGGTTATTTTTTGCTATATCCTACATCAGGGTCAAGCTTTCATCAAGTGCATTTAACCATCAATAGTGTGGTTATTTTTTGGCCATATACAGTACAGACCAAAAGTATGGACACACCTTCTCTTTCAAAGAGTTTTCTTTATTTTCATGACTATGAAAATTGTAGATTCACACTGAAGGCATCAAAACTATGTATTAACACATGTGGAATTATATACATAACAAACAAGTGTGAAACAACTGGAAATATATTCTAGGTTCTTTAAAGTAGCCACCTTTTGCTTTGATTACTGCTTTGCACACCGTTGGCATTCTCTTGATGGGCTTCAAGAGGTAGTCCCCTGAAATGGTTTTCACTTCACAGGTGTGCCCTGTCAGGTTTAATAAGTGGGATTTCTTGTCTTATAAATGGGGTTGGGACCATCAGTTGCGTTGAGAAGTCAGGTGGATACACAGCTGATAGTCCTACTGAATAGAAGGCAAAAGGGCCAACAAGTGCTAAGCATCTCTGGGAACTCCTTCAAGACTGCTGGAAGACCATTTCAGGGGACTACCTCTTGAAGCTCATCAAGAGAATGCCAAGAGTGTGCAAAGCAGTAATCAAAGCAAAAGGTGGCTACTTTGAAGAACCTAGAATATGACATATTTTCAGTTGTTTCACACTTGTTTGTTATGTATATAATTCCACATGTGTTAATTCATAGTTTTGATGCCTTCATAGTCATGAAAATAAAGAAAACTCTTTGAATGAGAAGGTGTGTCCAAACTTTTGGTCTGTACTGTACTACATTAGGTGCAGGCTGAGCCTGTGTCACCCAAGTGCATTTAACCATCAATAGTGTGGTTATTTTTTGGCCATATACTACATCAGGGGCAAGTTGAGCCTGTCACCCAGCGCCTAAAAAATAGGCCTGACATTTCTATTCCTCCAAATCAGTACAGTTTTAGCTGGTCAAGTTATATTTAGTGACCGTAAAAGCACAGTTTTTGTTCTGGGTTGAAAAACTATTCCCAAATTTGCCATTCTCAAAATTAGTAGTTTCTGCTATATCAGGCCTACTTTAAATCTATCCCAAAAAGGATATCTTAGATTGAAGGTGCTGATAGTGTCATTCTGAAAAACTTAACACACACGCTACAGTGCAGATACAAGTCTAATTCTGTGATTAAAGGTATATCTGTCACACAGCGCGTAAAAAATAGGCCTCACATTTATATTCAACCAAATCTGTCATTACTTGTGTGCCTGTATTAGTGTAATACGGTACCTAAATAGATAGCCAGACAGTGTTAGGTGTCTGTAAAAAAAGGCCTGAATTTTAATTCAATACATTGGCCCGAATAATATTTTTCTTATTGTGGTGAACGGTAACAATGAGGAAAACAACTAGTAAGGGACGCGGACGTGGACATGGTCGTAGTGGTGTTAGTGGACCCTCTGGTGCTGGGAGAGGACGTAGTCGTTCTGCCACAGCCACACGTCCTAGTGTACCAACTACTTCAGGTCCCAGTAGCCGCCAGAATTTACAGGGATATTTGGTGGGGCCCAATGCCGTTCTAAGGATGGTAAGGCCTGAGCAGGTACAGGCATTAGTCAATTGGGTGGCCTACAGTGCATCCAGCACGTTCACATTATCTCCCACCCAGTCTTCTGCAGAAAGCGCACAGATGGCGCATGAAAACCAAGCCCATCAGTCTGTCACATCACCCCCATGCATATCAGGGAAACTGTCTGAGCCTCAAGTTGTGCAGCAGTCTCTTATGTTGTTTGAAGACTCTGCTGGCAGGGTTTCCCAAGGGCATCCACCTAGCCCTTCCCCAGCGGTGGAAGACATAGAATGCACTGACGCACAACCACTTATGTTTCCTGATGATGAGGACATGGGAATACCACCTCAGCACGTCTCTGATGATGACGAAACACAGGTGCCAACTGCTGCGTCTTTCTGCAGTGTGCAGACTGAACAGGAGGTCAGGGATCAAGACTGGGTGGAAGACGATGCAGGGGACGATGAGGTCCTAGACCCCACATGGAATGAAGGTCGTGCCACTGACTTTCACAGTTCGGAGGAAGAGGCAGTGGTGAGACCGAGCCAACAGCGTAGCAAAAGACAAAGAGGGAGCAGTGGGCAAAATCAGAACACCCGCCGCCAAGAGACTCCGCCTGCTACTGACCGCCGCCATCTGGGACCGAGCACCCCAAAGGCAGCTTCAAGGAGTTCCCTGGCATGGCACTTCTTTAAACAATGTGCTGACGACAAGACCCGAGTGGTTTGCACGCTGTGCCATCAGAGCCTGAAGCGAGGCATTAACATTCTGAACCTTAGCACAACCTGCATGACCAGGCACCTGCATGCAAAGCATGAACTGCAGTGGAGTAAACACCTTAAAAACAAAGAATTCACTCAGGCTCCCCCTGCTACCTCTTCTGCTGCTGCCGCCTCGGCCTCTTCTGCTGCTGCCGCCGCCTCGGCCTCTTCCTCCGCCTCTGGAGGAACGTTGGCACTGCTGCCCAGCAAACATGGGATGTACCACCAACACCACCACCTGCGTCACCAAGCATCTCAACCATGTCACACGGCAGCGTTCAGCTCTCCATCTCACAAACATTTGAGAGAAAGCGTAAATTCCCACCTAGCCACCCTCGATCCCTAGCCCTGAATGCCAGCATTTCTAAACTACTGGCCTATGAAATGCTGTCATTTAGGCTGGTGGACACAGACAGCTTCAAACAGCTCATGTCGCTTGCTGTCCCACAGTATGTTGTTCCCAGCCGGCACTACTTCTCCAAGAGAGCCGTGCCTTCCCTGCACAACCAAGTGTCCGATAAAACCAAGTGTGCACTGCGCAACGCCATCTGTGGCAAGGTCCACCTAACCACAGATACGTGGACCAGTAAGCACGGCCAGGGACGCTATATCTCCCTAACTGCACACTGGGTAAATGTAGTGGCGGCTGGGCCCCAGGCGGAGAGCTGTTTGGCGCACGTCCTTCCGCCGCCAAGGATCGCAGGGCAACATTCTTTGCCTCCTGTCTCCTCCTCCTCCTACTCAGCTTCCTCCTCCTCTTCTTCCACCTGCTCATCCAGTCAGCCACACACCTTCACCACCAACTTCAGCACAGCCCGGGGTAGACATCAGCAGGCCATTCTGGAACTCATATGTTTGGGGGACAGGCCCCTCACAGCACAGGAGTTGTGGCGGGGTATAGAACAACAGACCGACGAGTGGTTGCTGCCGGTGAGCCTCAAGCCCGGCCTGGTGGTGTGCGATAATGGGCGAAATCTCGTTGCAGCTCTGGGACTAGCCGGTTTGACGCACATCCCTTGCCTGGCGCATGTGCTGAATTTGGTGGTGCAGAAGTTCATTCGCAACTACCCCGACATGTCAGAGCTGCTGCATAAAGTGCGGGCCGTCTGTTCGCGCTTCTGGCGTTCACACCCTGCTGCTGCACGCCTGTCTGCGCTACAGCGTAACTTCGGCCTTCCCGCTCACCGCCTCATATGCGATGTGCCCACCAGGTGGAACTCCACCTTGCACATGCTGGACAGACTGTGCGAGCAGCAGCAGGCCATAGTGGAGTTTCAGCTGCAGCACACACGGGTCAGTCGCACTGCGGAACAGCACCACTTCACCACCAATGACTGGGCCTCCATGCGAGACCTGTGTGCCCTGTTGCGCTGTTTCGAGTACTCCACCAACATGGCCAGTGGCGATGACGCCGTTATCAGCGTTACAATACCACTTCTATGTCTCCTTGAGAAAACACTTAGGGCGATGATGGAAGAGGAGGTGGCCCAGGAGGAAAAGGAGGAAGAGGGGTCATTTTTAGCACTTTCAGGCCAGTCTCTTCGAAGTGACTCAGAGGGAGGTTTTTTGCAACACCAGAGGCCAGGTACAAATGTGGCCAGACAGGGCCCACTACTGGAGGACGAGGAGGATGAGGAGGAGGTGGAGGAGGATGAGGATGAAGCATGTTCACAGCGGGGTGGCACCCAAAGCAGCTCGGGCCCATCACTGGTGCGTGGCTGGGGGGAAACACAGGACGATGACGATACGCCTCCCACAGAGGACAGCTTGTCCTTACCTCTGGGTAGCCTGGCACACATGAGCGACTACATGCTGCAGTGCCTGCGCAACGACAGCAGAGTTGCCCACATTTTAACGTGTGCGGACTACTGGGTTGCCACCCTGCTGGATCCCCGGTACAAAGACAATGTGCCCACCTTACTTCCTACACTGGAGCGTGATAGGAAGATGCGCGAGTACAAGCGCACGTTGGTAGACGCGCTACTGAGAGCATTCCCAAATGTCACAGGGGAACCAGTGGAAGCCCAAGGCGAAGGCAGAGGAGGAGCAAGAGGTCGCCAACGTAGCTGTGTCACGGCCAACTCCTCTGAGGGCAGGGTTAGCATGGCAGAGATGTGGAAAAGTTTTGTCACCACGCCACAGCTAACTGCACCACCACCTGATACGGAACGTGTTAGCAGGAGGCAACATTTCACTAACATGGTGGAACAGTACCTGTGCACACCCCTCCACGTACTGACTGATGGTTCGGCCCCATTCAACTTCTGGGTCTCCAAATTGTTCACGTGGCCAGAGCTAGCCTTTTATGCCTTGGAGGTGCTGGCCTGCCCGGCGGCCAGCGTTTTGTCTGAACGTGTATTCAGCACGGCAGGGGGGCGTCATTACAGACAAACGCAGCCGCCTGTCTACAGCCAATGTGGACAAGCTGACGTTCATAAAAATGAACCAGGCATGGATCCCACAAGACCTGTCCATCCCTTGTGCAGATTAGACATTAACTACCTCCCCTTAACAATATATTATTGTACTCCAGGGCACTTCCTCATTCAATCCTATTTTTATTTTCATTTTACCATTATATTGCGGGGCAACCCAAAGTTGAATGAACCTCTCCTCTGTCTAAGTGCCGGGGCCTAAATGTGTGACAGTGGCCTGTTCCAGTGTTGGGGTGACGTGAAGCCTGATTCTCTGCTATGACATGAAGACTGATTCTCTGCTGACATGAAGCCTGAATCTCTGTTATGGGACCTCTCTCCTCTGCCTGGGTGCCTGGGCCTAAATATGTGACAGTGGCCTGTTCCAGTGGTGGGTGACGTGAAGCCTGATTCTCTGCTATGACATGAAGACTGATTCTGTGCTGACATGAAGCCAGATTCTCTGTTACGGGACCTCTCTCCTCTGTCTGGGTGCCAGGGCCTAAATGTGTGACAGTGGCCTGTTCCAGTGGTGGGTGACGTGAAGCCTGATTCTCTGCTATGACATGAAGACTGATTCTGTGCTGACATGAAGCCAGATTCTCTGTTACGGGACCTCTCTCCTCTGTCTGGGTGCCTGGGCCTAAATATGTGACAGTGGCCTGTTCCAGTGGTGGGTGACGTGAAGCCTGATTCTCTGCTATGACATGAAGACTGATTCTCTGCTGACATGAAGCCTGAATCTCTGTTATGGGACCTCTCTCCTCTGCCTGGGTGCCTGGGCCTAAATATGTGACAGAGGCCTGTTTCAGTGGTGGGTGACATGAAGCCTGATTCTCTGCTATGACATGAAGACTGATTCTGTGCTGACATGAAGCCAGATTCTCTGTTACGGGACCTCTCTCCTCTGTCTGGGTGCCAGGGCCTAAATGTGTGACAGTGGCCTGTTCCAGTGGTGGGTGACGTGAAGCCTGATTCTCTGCTATGACATGAAGACTGATTCTGTGCTGACATGAAGCCAGATTCTCTGTTACGGGACCTCTCTCTTCTGTCTGGGTGCCGGGGCCTAAATATGTGACAGTGGCCTATTCCAGTGGTGGGTGACGTGAAGCCTTATTCTCTGCTATGACATGAAGACTGATTCTGTGCTGACATGAAGCCAGATTCTCTGTTACGGGACCTCTCTCCTCTGTCTGGGTGCCAGGGCCTAAATGTGTGACAGTGGCCTGTTCCAGTGGTGGGTGACGTGAAGCCTGATTCTCTGCTATGACATGAAGACTGATTCTGTGCTGACATGAAGCCAGATTCTCTGTTACGGGACCTCTCTCCTCTGCCTGGGTGCCTGGGCCTAAATATGTGACAGTGGCCTGTTCCAGTGGTGGGTGACGTGAAGCCTGATTCTCTGCTATGACATGAAGACTGATTCTCTGCTGACATGAAGCCTGAATCTCTGTTATGGGACCTCTCTCCTCTGCCTGGGTGCCTGGGCCTAAATATGTGACAGTGGCCTGTTCCAGTGGTGGGTGACGTGAAGCCTGATTCTCTGCTATGACATGAAGACTGATTCTGTGCTGACATGAAGCCTGAATCTCTGTTATGGGACCTCTCTCCTCTGCCTGGGTGCCTGGGCCTAAATATGTGACAGTGCCCTGTTCCAGTGGTGGGTGACGTGAAGCCTGATTCTCTGCTATGACATAAAGACTGATTCTGTGCTGACATGAAGCCAGATTCTCTGTTACGGGACCTCTCTCCTCTGTCTGGGTGACGGGGCCTAAATATGTGACAATGGCCTGTTCCAGTGGTGGGTGACGTGAAGCCTGATTCTCTGCTATGACATAAAGACTGATTCTGTGCTGACATGAACCCAGATTCTCTGTTGCGGGACCTCTCTCCTCTGTCTGGGTGCCTGGGCCTAAATATGTGACAGTGGCCTGTTCCAGTGGTGGGTGACGTGAAGCCTGATTCTCTGCTATGACATGAAGACTGATTCTCTGCTGACATGAAGCCTGAATCTCTGTTATGGGACCTCTCTCCTCTGCCTGGGTGCCTTGTCCTAAATATGTGACAGTGGCCTGTTCCAGTGGTGGGTGACGTGAAGCCTGATTCTCTGCTATGACATGAAGACTGATTCTCTGCTGACATGAAGCCTGAATCTCTGTTATGGGACCTCTCTCCTCTGCCTGGGTGCCTGGGCCTAAATATGTGACAGTGGCCTGTTCCAGTGGTGGGTGACGTGAAGCCTGATTCTCTGCTATGACATGAAGACTGATTCTGTGCTGACATGAAGCCAGATTCTCTGTTACGGGACCTCTCTCCTCTGTCTGGGTGCCTGGGCCTAAATGTGTGACAGTGGCCTGTTCCAGTGGTGGGTGACGTGAAGCCTGATTCTCTGCTATGACATGAAGACTGATTCTGTGCTGACATGAAGCCAGATTCTCTGTTACGGGACCTCTCTCCTCTGTCTGGGTGCCGGGGCCTAAATATGTGACAGTGGCCTATTCCAGTGGTGGGTGACGTGAAGCCAGATTCTCTGCTATGACATAAAGACTGATTCTGTGCTGACATAAAGTCAGATTCTCTGTTACGGGACCTCTCTCCTCTGTGTGGGTGCTAGGGCCTAAATGTGTGACAGTGGCCTGTTCCAGTGGTGGGTGACGTGAAGACTGATTCTCTGCTATGACATGAAGACTGATTCTGTGCTGACATGAAGCCAGATTCTCTGTTACGGGACCTCTCTCCTCTGTCTGGGTGCCGGGGCCTAAATATGTGACAGTGCCCTGTTCCAGTGGTGGGTGACGTGAAGCCTGATTCTCTGCTATGACATAAAGACTGATTCTGTGCTGACATGAAGCCAGATTCTCTGTTACGGGACCTCTCTCCTCTGTCTGGGTGACGGGGCCTAAATATGTGACAGTGGCCTGTTCCAGTGGTGGGTGACGTGAAGCCTGATTCTCTGCTATGACATAAAGACTGATTCTGTGCTGACATGAACCCAGATTCTCTGTTACGGGACCTCTCTCCTCTGTCTGGGTGCCTGGGCCTAAATATGTGACAGTGGCCTGTTCCAGTGGTGGGTGACGTGAAGCCTGATTCTCTGCTATGACATGAAGACTGATTCTCTGCTGACATGAAGCCTGAATCTCTGTTATGGGACCTCTCTCCTCTGCCTGGGTGCCTTGTCCTAAATATGTGACAGTGGCCTGTTCCAGTGGTGGGTGACGTGAAGCCTGATTCTCTGCTATGACATGAAGACTGATTATCTGCTGACATGAAGCCTGAATCTCTGTTATGGGACCTCTCTCCTCTGCCTGGGTGCCTGGGCGCCTGGGCCTAAATATGTGACAGTGGCCTGTTCCAGTGGTGGGTGACGTGAAGCCTGATTCTCTGCTATGACATGCTGACTGATTCTGTGCTGACATGAAGCCAGATTCTCTGTTACGGGACCTCTCTCCTCTGTCTGGGTGCCTGGGCCTAAATGTGTGACAGTGGCCTGTTCCAGTGGTGGGTGACGTGAAGCCTGATTCTCTGCTATGACATGAAGACTGATTCTGTGCTGACATGAAGCCAGATTCTCTGTTACGGGACCTCTCTCCTCTGTCTGGGTGCCGGGGCCTAAATATGTGACAGTGGCCTATTCCAGTGGTGGGTGACGTGAAGCCAGATTCTCTGCTATGACATAAAGACTGATTCTGTGCTGACATAAAGCCAGATTCTCTGTTACGGGACCTCTCTCCTCTGTGTGGGTGCCAGGGCCTAAATGTGTGACAGTGGCCTGTTCCAGTGGTGGGTGACGTGAAGACTGATTCTCTGCTATGACATGAAGACTGATTCTGTGCTGACATGAAGCCAGATTCTCTGTTACGGGACCTCTCTCCTCTGTCTGGGTGCCGGGGCCTAAATATGTGACAGTGGCCTGTTCCAGTGGTGGGTGACGTGAAGACTGATTCTCTGCTATGACATGAAGACTGATTCTGTGCTGACATGAAGCCAGATTCTCTGTTACGGGACCTCTCTCCTCTGTCTGGGTGCCAGGGCCTAAATGTGTGACAGTGGCCTGCTCCAGTGGTGGGTGACGTGAAGCCTGATTCTCTGCTATGACATGAAGACTGATTCTCTGCTGACATGAAGCCAGATTCTCTGTTACGGGACCTCTCTCCTCTGTCTGGGTGTCGGGGCCTAAATATGTGACAGTGGCCTGTTCCAGTGGTGGGTGACGTGAAGCCTGATTCTCTGCTATGACATGAAGACTGATTCTCTGCTGACATGAAGCCTGAATCTCTGTTATGGGACCTCTCTCCTCTGCCTGGGTGCCTTGTCCTAAATATGTGACAGTGGCCTGTTCCAGTGGTGGGTGACGTGAAGCCTGATTCTCTGCTATGACATGAAGACTGATTCTCTGCTGACATGAAGCCTGAATCTCTGTTATGGGACCTCTCTCCTCTGCCTGGGTGCCTGGGCCTAAATATGTGACAGTGGCCTGTTCCAGTGGTGGGTGACGTGAAGCCTGATTCTCTGCTATGACATGAAGACTGATTCTGTGCTGACATGAAGCCAGATTCTCTGTTACGGGACCTCTCTCCTCTGTCTGGGTGCCTGGGCCTAAATGTGTGACAGTGGCCTGTTCCAGTGGTGGGTGACGTGAAGCCTGATTCTCTGCTATGACATGAAGACTGATTCTGTGCTGACATGAAGCCAGATTCTCTGTTACGGGACCTCTCTCCTCTGTCTGGGTGCCGGGGCCTAAATATGTGACAGTGGCCTATTCCAGTGGTGGGTGACGTGAAGCCAGATTCTCTGCTATGACATAAAGACTGATTCTGTGCTGACATAAAGCCAGATTCTCTGTTACGGGACCTCTCTCCTCTGTGTGGGTGCCAGGGCCTAAATGTGTGACAGTGGCCTGTTCCAGTGGTGGGTGACGTGAAGACTGATTCTCTGCTATGACATGAAGACTGATTCTGTGCTGACATGAAGCCAGATTCTCTGTTACGGGACCTCTCTCCTCTGTCTGGGTGCCGGGGCCTAAATATGTGACAGTGGCCTGTTCCAGTGGTGGGTGACGTGAAGACTGATTCTCTGCTATGACATGAAGACTGATTCTGTGCTGACATGAAGCCAGATTCTCTGTTACGGGACCTCTCTCCTCTGTCTGGGTGCCAGGGCCTAAATGTGTGACAGTGGCCTGCTCCAGTGGTGGGTGACGTGAAGCCTGATTCTCTGCTATGACATGAAGACTGATTCTCTGCTGACATGAAGCCAGATTCTCTGTTACGGGACCTCTCTCCTCTGTCTGGGTGTCGGGGCCTAAATATGTGACAGTGGCCTGTTCCAGTGGTGGGTGACGTGAAGCCTGATTCTCTGCTATGACATGAAGACTGATTCTGTGCTGACATGAAGCCAGATTCTCTGTTACGGGACCTCTCTCATCTGTCTGGGTGCCTGGGCCTAAATATGTGACAGTGGCCTGTTCCAGTGGTGGGTGACGTGAAGCCTGATTCTCTGCTATGACATGAAGACTGATTCTCTGCTGACATGAAGCCTGAATCTCTGTTATGGGACCTCTCTAATCTGCCTGGGTGCCTGGGCCTAAATATGTGACAGTGGCCTGTTCCAGTGGTGGGTGACGTGAAGCCTGATTCTCTGCTATGACATGAAGACTGATTCTCTGCTGACATGAAGACTGAATCTCTGTTATGGGACTTCTCTCCTCTGCCTGCGTGCCTGGGCCTAAATATGTGACAGTGGCCTGTTCCAGTGGTGGGTGACGTGAAGCCTGATTCTCTGCTATGACATGAAGACTGATTCTGTGCTGACATGAAGCCAGATTCTCTGTTACGGGACCTCTCTCCTCTGTCTGGGTGCCGGAGCCTAAATATGTGACAGTGGCCTGTTCCAGTGGTGGGTGACGTGAAGCCTGATTCTCTGCTATGACATGAAGACTGATTCTGTGCTGACATGAAGCCAGATTCTCTGTTACGGGACCTCTCTCCTCTGTCTGGGTGCCAGGAACTAAATGTGTGACAGTGGCCTGTTCCAGTGGTGGGTGACGTGAAGCCTGATTCTCTGCTATGACATGAAGACTGATTCTGTGCTGACATGAAGACAGATTCTCTGTTACGGGACCTCTCTCCTCTGTCTGCGTGCCAGGGCCTAAATGTGTGACAGTGGCCTGTTCCAGTGGTGGGTGACGTGAAGCCTGATTCTCTGCTATGACATGAAGACTGATTCTCTGCTGACATGAAGCCTGAATCTCTGTTATGCGACCTCTCTAATCTGCCTGGGTGCCTGGGCCTAAATATGTGACAGTGGCCTGTTCCAGTGGTGGGTGGCGTGAAGCCTGATTCTCTGCTATGACATGAAGACTGATTCTCTGCTGACATGAAGCCAGATTCTCTGTTATGGGACCTCTCTCCTCTGCCTGGGTGCCTGGGCCTAAATATGTGACAGTGGCCTGTTCCAGTGGTGGGTGACGTGAAGCCTGATTCTCTGCTATGACATGAAGACTGATTCTGTGCTGACATGAAGCCAGATTCTCTGTTACGGGACCTCTCTCCTCTGTCTGGTGC
>NC_053398.1:75086877-75113509 GCF_905171765.1 Bufo bufo | reverse complement strand
TGAGGGAGACAGTGAGCAGGAACAACAGAGTCCGGCTGATGACTTACCTCTCTCCAGGGTGTTTATGAAAGATCTTGTACATGATGCGCTGGATCTGTTGCGACAACATCTGTCTGAAATAAAGAAAGACATGCGACAACTAAACTCCAGAGTGGATGATATAGAGGCTGCGCAGAACACAATCACAGAGTTCAGCGACCTGGTCTCCCATAACCTGGATAATGCGCAAGCCCACATCAATTATTTGTACTCCCTGGTGGAAAACCAAGACAACAGGGGTCGCCGCAACATCATACGCCTGAAGGGTGTACCGGAATCAGTACTACATTAATCCCTGCAGCATGAGGTCGTCCAGCTATTCATCCGCCTTTTACTGGATAGCCAAACAGACCTCTTTGAAATGGACAGGATCCATAGAGCCCTCCATCCACCACCAAGACCACAAGATCTCCCCAGGAACGTCATTTGCCGCATGCCCAACTTTGCGGTGAAGGAGAGGATCATGTCCGCCGCCAGGACGAACAAGACAGCAGAGATTGAGGGGTCTACGGTATCGCTGTTTTAGGACTTGTCACCTATGACCCTGAAGAAAAGAATACACCTCAAACCGCTCCTGGATATACTACACCAGAATATGTTAACATACCACTGGCTGCACCCGTTTGGCCTTCTAATTAATACGCCGCTCCGCAAACAAGTGGTCAGAAATCACGCAGACTTACTGAGATTATGCGAAGTCCTGGATATACAAGAACTGGTCCTTCCGGACTGGTGCCCGGCACAAAATGTGTCCGACTTAACACCGTTACCTGACAAAGACACCTGGCAGGTCGTTACTACTAAACAACGTAGATCCAGGAGGATCCCTCGCTAAGCTGCCCTATGAAAAAAGAGAACTCATTGGTACTATTCCTCTTTTGATGTAAGGAGATACCGTGCCTTTTTGATGCCTTACTTTGATACTCTGTTAACCATGTGAGATAATCATTTGCGACCTAGTACTATGTCTCATTCCTTTTTCCCACCTCTCTTTTTCTATCTACACTGCTCAAAAAAATAAAGGGAACACAAAAATAACACATCCTAGATCTGAATTAATTAAATATTCTTCTGAAATACTTTGTTCTTTACATAGTTGAATGTGCTGACAGCAAAATCACACAAAAATTAAAAAATGGAAATCAAATTTTTCAACCCATGGAGGTCTGGATTTGGAGTCACCCTCAAAAATAAAGTGGAAAAACACACTACAGGCTGCTCCAACTTTGATGTAATGTCCTTAAAACAAGTCAAAATGAGGCTCAGTAGTGTGTGTGGCCTCCACGGGCCTGTATGACCTCCCTACAACGCCTGTGCATGCTCCTGATGAGGTGGCGGACGGTCTCCTGAGGGATCTCTTCCCAGACCTGGACTAAAGCATCTGCCAACTCCTGGACAGTCTGTGGTGCAACGTGACATTGGTGGATAGAGCGAGACATGATGTCCCAGATGTGCTCAATTGGATTCAGGTCTGGGGAACAGGCGGGCCAGTCCATAGCATCAATGCCTTCGTCTTGCAGGAACTGCTGACACACTCCAGCCACATGAGGTCTAGCATTGTCTTGCATTAGGAGGAACCCAGGGCCAACCGCACCAGCATATGGTCTCACAAGGGGTCTGAGGATCTCATCTCGGTACATAATGGCAGTCAGGCTACCTCTGGCGAGCACATGGAGGGCTGTGTGGCCCTCCAAAGAAATGCCAACCCACACCATTACTGACCCAATGCCAAACCGGTCATGCTGGAGGATGTTGCAGGCAGCAGAACGTTCTCCACGGCGTCTCAAGACTCTGTCACGTCTGTCACATGTGCTCAGTGTGAACCTGCTTTCATCTGTGAAGAGCACAGGGCGCCAGTGGTGAATTTGCCAATATTGGTGTTCTCTGGAAAATGCCAAACGTCCTGCACGGTGTTGGTCTGTAAGCACAACCCCCACCTGTGGACGTCGGGCCCTCATATCACCCTCATAGAGTCTGTTTCTGACCGTTTGAGCAGACACATGCACATCTGTGGCCTGCTGGAGGTCATTTTGCAGGGCTCTGGCAGTGCTCCTCCTGTTCCTCCTTGCACAAAGGCGGAGGTAGCGGTCCTGCTGCTGGGTTGTTGCCCTCCTACGGCCTCCTCCACGTCTCCTGATGTACTGGCCTGTCTCCTGGTAGCGCCTCCATGCTCTAGACACTACGCTGACAGACACAGCAAACCTTCTTGCCACAGCTCGCATTGATGTGCCATCCTGGATAAGCTGCACTACCTGAGCCACTTGTGTGGGTTGTAGACTCCGTCTCATGCTACCACTAGAGTAAAAGCACTGCCAGCATTCAAAAGTGACCAAAACATCAGCCAGGAAGCATAGGAACTGAGAAGTGATCTGTGGTCACCACCTGCAGAACCACTCCTTTATTGGGGGTGTCTTGCTAATTGCCTATAATTTCCACCTGTTGTCTATCCCATTTGCACAACAGCATGTGAAATTGATTGTCACTCAGTGTTGCTTCCTAAGTGGACAGTTTGATTTCACAGAAGTGTGATTGACTTGGAGTTACATTGTGTTGTTTAAGTGTTCCCTTTATTTTTTTGAGCAGTGTATATATTCATAGGTTTACTTTGTCTCTTCATCGCTACTAACTATGCCTTACCTTTCCTCAACATTTGTCATTTTCTTAATGCATCTCTCTTCTCTGTCACTACAACTATTGAGCCACCAAAGATCAAGATAGTAGTACACGACATTCATATGTATGTATTGCTCACATAGAGTGCTGACAGTGGTCAAAGAGCTCCATCTAGTGACTATATCAGAGAATGCGATCTGCTCCTCTATCTTAAGCTCCTGCTACTATATTCTTTTCTGTTTTTTGTTTTTTTTTACTCGTTTTATTGAACGAATCATTAGAAAAGTTCAGATAACAGTAGTATACATGAAGGTCAATAGGACATTCAAATACAAAAACAAAAAGAAACAGCACTGCGTTAACACAATACTCTCATAGGATGAACACAATATTCTCATAGGATACCACATTGTTCACAAGTACTTTCCATTGATTAAGAGAAGGTCGTCTATCACCCATCCAACGAATCGCGATAGCCTTTCGTGCAAGGAATAATGTTAGAAACATAGAAACATAGAAACATAGAATGTGTCGGCAGATAAGAACCATTTGGCCCATCTAGTCTGCCCAATATACTGAATACTATGGATAGCCCCTGGCCCTATCTTATATGAAGGATGGCCTTATGCCTATCCCATGCATGCTTAAACCCCTTCACTGTATTTGCAGCTACCACTTCTGCAGGAAGGCTATTCCATGCATCCACTACTCTCTCAGTAAAGTAATACTTCCTTATATTACTTTTAAACCTTTGCCCCTCTAATTTAAAACTGTGTCCTCTTGTGGTAGTTTTTCTTCTTTTAAATATGCTCTCTTCCTTTACGGAGTTGATTCCCTTTATGTATTTAAAAGTTTCTATCATATCCCCTCTGTCTCTTCTTTCTTCCAAGCTATACATATTAAGGTCCTTTAACCTTTCCTGGTAAGTTTTATCCTGCAATCCATGTACTAGTTTAGTAGCTCTTCTCTGAACTCTCTCTAGAGTATCTATATCCTTCTGGAGATATGGCCTCCAGTACTGCGCACAATACTCCAAGTGAGGTCTCACCAGTGTTCTGTACAGCGGCATAAGCACTTCACTCTTTCTACTGCTTATACCTCTCCCTATACATCCAAGCATTCTGCTGGCATTTCGTGCTGCTCTATTACATTGTCTTCCCACCTTTAAGTCTTCTGAAATAATTACTACTAAATCCCTTTCCTCAGATACTGAGGTCAGGACTGTGTCAAATATTCTATATTCTGCCCTTGGGTTTTTACGCCCCAGGTGCATTATCTTGCACTTATCCACATTAAATTTCAGTTTCCAGAGTTCTGACCATTCTTCTAGTTTTCCTAAATCCTTTTCCATTTGGCGTTTCCCTCCAGGAACATCAACCCTGTTACATATCTTTGTGTCATCAGCAAAAAGACAAACCTTACCAGCGAGGCCTTTTGCAATATCACTTATGAAGATATTAAACAAAATCGGTCCCAGTACAGATCCCTGTGGAACCCCACTGGTAACATTACCTTGTTTTGAATGTTCTCCATTGACTACAACCCTCTGTTGTCTGTCACTGTTGTCTGTTGTCTGTTTCTCTTAAGAATCTTCTAGTATGGTGAGGATATACTTCCTCATCCAGTATACCAAACAGACATACCTGCGGGGTCAATGCCACCGAAGGATGTGTGAGCGCAGAGAGAAAGCTTATGATGTCAGACCAAAAGGTTTGTATAAATGGACAGTCCCATATAAGGTGCCAAAAATTTGCCCCTTCCGCGTCGCATCTGTGGCACCTGGAATGTGTCAATTTGCCTATCCTTTGTAGTCGAACGGGTGATAGATAACCCTGATGAATAATACATAACTGAATAAACTTATTATTAATAGATGGAGAAACCAATACAGGAGATTCCAATATGTCGTTGATTTCCTCATTTGTAATACCCGGTATTAGAGTTTCCCATTTTAGATAATACCAAGAGGGGGGCTCCATGCATTTTAGTACTCAGCAAGTGGGTATAAAGAGCAGAGATGAATCCCTTGGGACCTTGGGAGCATATAACACCTATCAGTGGGTAGTCAGAAATAGATATTGTAGTATCTCTAAAGTGAGTGCTCATAGCATGTCGCACCTGGAGAATTTTGAAAAAGGTGGTTCTAGGGAGATCATGGCGATCTCTTAGTTGTTCAAAGGAGTTAAACACGTTGCTGGAATATAAATCTCCCAGGATGATAATCCCATGATCCCTCCAGAACTGCCCATCCATTCCTGTATGAAGAGGGGGAAACATAGGGTTATCCCATAAAGGTAACAATATAACAAAATAATAGCAAAGACAGGTGCACTCTGCGGTCTTACTAAACCCTCAAACTGATTTTAAAATTGAGAGATTAGTCAACATATCCTACGGTGTAGAACATGTCTAAGCCCGGTCACCACGGGCTTAGACATGTTCTACACCGTAGGACATGTTGACTAATCTCTCAATTTTAAAATCAGTTTGAGGGTTTAGTAAGACCGCAGAGTGCACCTGTCTTTGCTATTATTTTGTTATATTGTTATATTGATTATGACATCCACACAATTGCTACCTTGTGTAGGATGTCTATTGTGGTACTTATGGTTCGCTGCGGGCATCCTCCACCGTATGCATTTTTGCTGGGGATCGTCATTAGCAACGGGCCACAAGTGCAGGATTTTCTCCCCTATATATATGCACGACTGCATGTGGGTTTGAGCACCTCCTGCTAATACCACGCTAGTCTTTTCAGTTTGTATTATCCCATAAAGGTACATCAGGAGTCAGTCCTGTGTGAGAATGCATTTTCTTGCCAGCATCCCAAACTTGAATAGCTAGTTTGTGCACAGGTAGAAGCCTACGGCTAAATAATTTTGGCTGTTCCAGCACTGGCCACAAGGATGGGATATCCAAGAATACAGCTAACTGCTTTTCTGCTCTAGTCAGAGCACCCTCCGAGGAGATCCATGACTTTAACTGCCTCAGCTGTCCCGCCAGATAGTACAGATATAAATCAGGCAAGGACATACCTCCCTCACCTCTGGGTCTACACAGTACGTCAATGGACAATTTATGTCTGTTATTGCCCCAAATAAATGGAGATAGTAGAGACTTGAAGCGTTGAAACGTTTTTTAGGAACAATATAGGGCGCATGCTCCAAGACATATAACCACTTAGGCAGAATAATCAGTTTAACCCCTTAAGGACTTAGGACGTATCGGTACGGCATGGGTCCCGAGTCCTTAAGGACCCATGACGTACCGGTACGTCATGAGTTTAAAATAAGATTGGGGCGCCCTGGGGGTTAATCCGAACGGGATGCCGGCTGAAATCATTCAGCCGGCATCCTGTCACAACAACGAGGGGGGTGATGTGACCCCCCCGTATCGGCGATCGCAGAAAACCGCAGGTCAATTCAGACCTGCGGCTTGTTGCGGTTTCTGCAGTTTATGATCCCCACGGTCCCTGACCGCGGCGATCAGAAACTTTAGTGTGGCGAAAATATATATTTATCACCCCCCTGCACCTCTGAATGATTTTAGCCCGGTGGGAGGTGCAGGGGGGGTGTCGCAGGCGGCCACATATGGGGTGTTTCTGTAAACGGCAGAGTCAGGGCAATAAAGATACAGTCTTGTTTGACTGCTAACCCTTGCTTTGTTAGTGGAATAAATGGGTTAAAATGGAAAATTAGGCAAAAAAATGAAATTCTCAAATTTCATCCCCATTTGCCAATAACTCTTGTGCAACACCTAAAGGGTTAATGAAGTTTGTAAAATCAGTTTTGAATACCTTGAGGAGTGTAGTTTATAGAATGGGGTAATTTTTGGGCGGTTTCTATTATGTAAGCCTCGCAA
Organism: Bufo bufo; assembly: GCF_905171765.1. Taxonomy (NCBI): domain Eukaryota; kingdom Metazoa; phylum Chordata; class Amphibia; order Anura; family Bufonidae; genus Bufo; species Bufo bufo. Next base: position 75,106,996 of record NC_053398.1, on the reverse strand, counting down.
AGTGACTTCAGACCTGTAGTGGTCCCTAAAAATTGGGTTTTTGTAAATTTCTGAAAAATTTCAAGATTTGCTTCTAAACTTCTAAGCCTTGTAACATCCCCAAAAAATAAAATATCATTCCCAAAATGCTACAAACATGAAGTAGACATATGGGGAATGTAAAGTCATCACAATTGTTGGGGGTATTGCTATGTATTACAGAAGTAGAGAAACTGAAACTTTGAAATTTGCCAATTTTTCCAAATTTTTGGTAAATATGGTATTTTTTTATGCAAAAAAATTAACTTTTTTGACCCAATTTTAGCAGTGTCATGAAGTACAATATGTGACGAAAAAACAATCTCAGAACGGCCTGGATAAGTTAAAGCGTTTGAAAGTTATCAGCACTTAAAGTGACACTGGTCCTTAAGGTGAAATAGGGCTGAGTCCTTAAGGGGTTAATTAGATTAATTAGACCCGGAACAGACAGAGGGAGCCCACTCCATACCGTAAATTTGTCTGCACTATAATTCAGGAGAGGCTGTATGTTGAGAGTGTGAAAAGAGGCTGCGTCTTTGGTAATATGGATTCCCAAGTACTTAACTTCAGAGACTATAGGCAGCTCGGTATTCAGAGAGGATGAAGGTAGTACAGCGGAAATAGAACAGATTTAGTCCAATTTATCCTGAGACCGGAAAACTGGCTAAATGTTTCAATAAGGTGAGTAGCACGAGGCAGTGTAGATTCCACATAGTGGCGACAACGGGCATCCTTGTCTGGTCCCATGACCCAGGTCAAAGTTCGCTGAACACATACCATTCACCAGAATACCAGCCGAGGGTCGTTTATACAACACTGAAATCCATTTAATAAATGCGGGGCCAATTCCAAAACACTCCAGGGTTGCCAGTAGGTAGGGCCATTCCACTGAATCAAAGGCCTTAGCTGTGTCTAAAGAAGCAAGGGCCCAATGCTTTCCCCACTGAAGGCCTATCTGGGTGACAACTTGTACTCTGCGGATATTATCTGTTGTAGATCTACCAGGCAAGAAACCAGACTGATCCGAATGAATAAGATTCAAGATAACCCCATTCAGCTGCTGCGCCAAGATTTTAGCCAAAATTTTGTAGTCCAAATTCAATAATGATATGGGTCTATATGACCCACACTCAGTCGGATCCTTGCCTGGTTTAAGCAGTATTACAATAGTGGCCTCATACAGTGAAGGTGGTAGGGCGCCCTTTGAGAAGGAGTCATGATACATTTGTAATAAAGGAGTGACTAACTGATCAGCATATTTGGAGTATATTTATAAGGGTAGCCCATCTGGGCCAGGGGATTTCCCATTTGCTAATGATTTGATGGCATCTAGTATCTCCCGATCCGATATTGGGCCTTCCAGAGATTGGGCCAGCTCCTGCGAAAGCTTGGGGTAGTCTAACTCCTGCAGGTAAGTATTAACCATCTCCATAGTGTAATCTACACGGGCCTCATACAGATCTTGATAAAATTCCAGGAAGCGCAGGGCTATAGCCTCCGGTTCTACTACTATAGTGCCCTCCCCGTCTCTAATATGCAGGATAGCAGGAGATGCTTGACTCTGGTGAACGATATGTGCCAGCAACTTACTAGACTGGTTGCCTAATTCAAAATAAGATTGTTTAGTGAAAAACATTTTACGCTGAGCCTTTTCCTGTAACAACGTAAGGTAACACCTCCCAACTTGTAGCCAACCGTCCCTATTCTGAGACATCGGGTCTGCAACATACAGCCTCTCCATCTCAGCACATTCCTCAGCCAGCTCTTTTTCTTGTTTAGCAGAGTTTTGTTTGATAAACAAAATAGAGGATCTCAGGCACCCTCTCAGATAAGCCTTCAGTGTTTCCCACACCAGCGATCTATCAGTATAAACGGCGTGGTCAGACAAGAACACAGATAATTGGTCCGGGATACGGTCCGAGGGCGGAAACAATGTAAGCCAGAAGGGGTGCACCCTCATGGATATTCTTTTCTGTTTAGTCCTTTTCCAACTGACTTAAATGTATTTTAGAGGTCCTTTAGACTCTTCTTAACACAGGGTTCCCTATAATGATGCTTTTTTCCCATGTTAGGAAGTTCATGGGGGCTTGTGGTCACCCAAGATGGACACCTCCCCCAACCACATGTGCCTATTAAGGGTACATTTTTTACTGTTAAGAATTGTGATATGTTTATTTGTTACGATTGTTTCACCATACCCTCCACTTTTTGTTGTAGGGTCCTTCCCTTCCCTACTTCCTCCCCCCACACAATCTCAAGTTGGTCTACTCTGGAGACTGATAGAACAGGTATGGCAATCTGCATCTTCTAAATATATGTCTGAATATGGCTAATCTAAATGTATGTACATTCAATGTTAAGGGGATGAACGCCCCTATCAAAAGAAGTCAAATATGTCAACACGTACACAAGTCAAAAGTTCAGGTAGCTCTATTACAGGAGACTCATTTTCGCAAAAACCACATTCCCAGGTTGTCTCATTTACTTTATAACCAATGGTTCCACAACCCTTCCCCCACGACGGCCTCAAAGGGAGTTAGTATTGCCTTTCACAAGAATACATTATTTTCACACCATGATAGGTTAAGAGACGACATTGGCAGATTCATTTTTGTGAAAGGAACAGTAGGCCCACAACTGTTCACTTTTGGCAATGTTTATGCACCCAACACTGGGCAAGCTACATGGCTCTTGGATGTCATCAATAAATTTGGAGATTTTGCAGAAGGCCTAGCCTTTCTTAATGGCGACTTTAACATTACTTTGGTGCCCCAGCTAGACTCATCATCAGGTGCTTCAGCATTGTCAAGGCTAGCTTTAAACAAAATAAAAACCGTCCTGTCCCAATTTGGATTAGTTGATACCTGGAGGGCTATGCACTCTACTGAAAAGGATTATACATTCTACTCAGCAGTCCACCAGTCATATCACAGATTGGATTATATATTCCTCCCACTACAATATCTTAACAACTGTGTCTCCTCACAAATCAGAAGTGTTCTCCTCTCGGACCATGCTCCAGTAATTATCTCCTTCACTATACCGAATATGTCTAAAGCAGAATTTAGATGGCGACTCAATGAGACTCTGTTAGGTACACCTCATATAGCAAAATTAACTGACCTGATAGAAGAATACTTCCGACTGAACGAATCAGCAGACATATCCCCAATGACACTTTGGGACGCCCATAAAACAGTAATTAGAGGTCATCTGATAGCTCTAAGCGCTTATGTAAAAAAACAAAAACAGAAAAAAATTACAGAACTTACCTTAGAAATTTCCAGGATAAAAAAGCAACATAAGAGATCATTGAACACTGCGGATTTGGCACATCTGGATACCCTGAGGTCAGAATTAAAGAAAAACATATTAAATACTAATACAGCCAAACTCTTCCTCTCAACTCAATATAATTACTACGCCCATGGCAATAAAGCCTCAAAGCTAATGTTCTCTCAACTTAAAAAAAGAAAAGCTGCTTCCTACATATCCTGTATTAAGTCACAGGAATCGAAACTATTCCACAAAACAGACCTTATAGCAGAACAATTCTGCAATTACTATACACAGCTATATAAAATCTTCGAAGCAATGTAACTCCCGACCAGATAGCCGCGAGAAAACAACACATACAATCGTGGTTGAGTACGCTGGTTATGCCTTCCCTGTCCACAGCCCAAGTCACTAAGCTAAAATCCCCATTCACGTTTGCAGAACTGCAAACAGCTTTAAAAAATTCCCCTCTAAACCAGAGCCCAGGCCCTGATGGTCTACCAATCATTTATTATTCCACCTTTAAAGAAGTATTACTACCTAGACTATTACTAGTCTGTAATAAAGGAAGAGATGGGGCAGCCATCTCCAATGATATGCTGTCGGCACAGATTACCATTATCCATAAACCTAATAAAGACCATACACTTTGCTCGAACTATAGACCAATCTCACTCTTAAACAACAACCTAAAATTATATGCTAAACTACTGGCTAATAGGTTAAAAGTATACTTACCAGACCTTATATCACCAGAGCAAGTGGGATTCATACCTGGTAGAGAAGGGAAAAATAACATATTCAGAATTATACAACTTATGCAGCTTGCAAACAAAAAAAGAATACCACTGGCCATACTTAATATGGATGCCGAAAAGGCTTTTGATAGAGTAGACTGGATATTTATGGCTCAGGCTATGACCAAATTCAGCATTCTGGACACTTTTATTGCAGGAGTTATGGCTATGTATCAAGAACCCATCCTAGTATATGATACCCTCTCTCCAAGATTCCCCATAACAAACGGCACGAGACAAGGCTGTCCTCTCTCACCATTGCTATTTGTACTGATGATTGAAACTCTCTTGCAGTCATTTAGACAAAACTTAGACATTGTGGGTATGTCGGTGGATGACACAACTCACAAAACTGCTGCGTTTGCTTATGATGTTTTGCTGCTGATCACCACCCCCAAGACTGCATTTCCGGCCATTGTGTCAACCCTCCAGACATAACACACACTCTCCAATTTCTCGGTAAATTTCTCAAAATCTACAGTTTTAAATGTGTCTATCCCAGCAACGGATTTAAGCGAGATAAAAAAATCTCTCATCCTTTCAGTGGACAACACACTCAGTAACTTTCTTAGTAGAGTTGGGCGAACACCTGGATGTTCGGGTTCGAGAAGTTCGGCCGAACTTCCCGGAAATGTTCGAGTTCGGGATCCGAACCCGACCCGAACTTCGTCCCGAACCCGAACCCCATTGAAGTCAATGGGGACCCAAACTTTTCGGCACTAAAAAGGCTGTAAAACAGCCCAGGAAAGAGCTAGAGGGCTGCAAAAGGCAGCAACATGTAGGTAAATCCCCTGCAAACAAATGTGGATAGGGAAATAAATAAAAATAAAAATAAAATATATAAAAATAAACCAATATCAATTGGAGAGAGGTCCCATAACAGAGAATCTGGCTTCACCTCAGCAGAGAATCAGTCTTCATGCCATAGCAGAGAATCTGGCTTCACGTCACCCATCACTGTAACAGTCCATTGTCATATATTTAGGCCCCGGCACCCAGGCAGAGGAGAGAGGTCCCGTAACAGAGAATCTGGCTTCATGTCAGCAGAGAATCAGTCTGCATGTCATAGCAGAGAATCAGGCTTTACGTCACCCAACACTGGAACAGTCCATTGTCAGATATTTAGGCCCAGGCACCCAGGCAGAGGAGAGAGGTCCCGTAACAGAGAATCTGGCTTCATGTCAGCAGAGAATCAGTCTGCATGTCATAGCAGAGAATCAGGCTTCACGTCACCCACCACTGGAACAGGCCACTGTCACATATTTAGGCCCAGGCACCCATGCAGAGGAGAGAGGTCCCATAACACAGATTCAGGCTTCATGTCAGCAGAGAATCAGTCTTCATGTCATAGCAGAGAATCAGGCTTCATGTCACCCACCACTGGAACAGGCCACTGTCACATATTTAGGCCCAGGCACCCAGACAGAGGAGAGAGGTCCCGTAACAGAGAATCTGGCTTCATGTCAGCACAGAATCAGTCTTCATGTCATAGCAGAGAATCAGGCTTCACGCCTCCCACCACTGGAACAGGCCACTGTCACATATTTAGGCCCAGGCACCCAGGCAGAGGAGAGAGGTCCCATAACAGAGATTCAGGCTTCATGTCAGCAGAGAATCAGTCTTCATGTCATAGCAGAGAATCAGGCTTCACGTCACCCACCACTGGAACAGACCACTGTCACATATTCAGGCCCAGGCACCCAGGCAGAGGAGAGAGGTCCCATAACAGAGATTCAGGCTTCATGTCAGCAGAGAATCAGTCTTCATGTCATAGCAGAGAATCAGGCTTCACGTCACCCACCACTGGAACAGGCCACTGTCACATATTTAGGCCCAGGCACCCAGACAGAGGAGAGAGGTCCCGTAACAGAGAATCTGGCTTCATGTCAGCACAGAATCAGTCTTCATGTCATAGCAGAGAATCAGGCTTCACGTCACCCACCACTGGAACAGGCCACTGTCACATATTTAGGCCCAGGCACCCAGGCAGAGGAGAGAGGTCCCATAACAGAGATTCAGGCTTCATGTCAGCAGAGAATCAATCTTCATGTCATAGCAGAGAATCAGGCTTCACGTCACACACCACTGGAACAGGCCACTGTCACATATTTAGGCCCAGGCACCCAGACAGAGGAGAGAGGTCCCGTAACAGAGAATCTGGCTTCATGTCAGCACAGAATCAGTCTTCATGTCATAGCAGAGAATCAGGCTTCACGTCACCCACCACTGGAACAGGCCACTGTCACACATTTAGGCCCTGGCACCCAGACAGAGGAGAGAGGTCCCGTAACAGAGAATCTGGCTTCATGTCAGCACAGAATCAGTCATCATGTCATAGCAGAGAATCAGGCTTCACGTCACCCACCACTGGAAGAGGCCACTGTCACACATTTAGGCCCTGGCACCCAGACAGAGGAGAGAGGTCCCGTAACAGAGAATCTGGCTTCATGTCAGCACAGAATCAGTCTTCATGTCATAGCAGAGAATCAGACTTCACGTCACCCACCACTGGAACAGGCCACTGTCACATATTTAGGCCCAGGCACCCAGGCAGAGGAGAGAGGTCCCGTAACAGAGAATCTGGCTTCATGTCAGCACAGAATCAGTCTTCATGTCATAGCAGAGAATCAGGCTTCACGTCACCCACCACTGGAACAGGCCACTGTCACATATTTAAGCCCAGGCACCCAGGCAGAGGAGAGAGGTCCCATAACAGAGATTCAGGCTTCATGTCAGCAGAGAATCAGTCTTCATGTCATAGCAGAGAATCAGGCTTCACGTCACCCACCACTGGAACAGGCCACTGTCACATATTTAGGCCCAGGCAGATTAGAGAGGTCCCATAACAGAGATTCAGGCTTCATGTCAGCAGAGAATCAGTCTTCATGTCATAGCAGGGAATCAGGCTTCACGTCACCCACCACTGGAACAGGCCACTGTCACATATTTAGGCCCAGGCACCCAGACAGAGGAGAGAGGTCCCGTAACAGAGAATCTGGCTTCATGTCAGCACAGAATCAGTCTTCATGTCATAGCAGAGAATCAGGCTTCACGTCACCCACCACTGGAACAGGCCACTGTCACACATCTAGGCCCTGGCACCCAGACAGAGGAGAGAGGTCTCGTAACAGAGAATCTGGCTTCATGTCAGCACAGAATCAGTCTTCATGTCATAGCAGAGAATCAGGCTTCACGCCACCCACCACTGGAACAGGCCACAGTCACATATTTAGGCCCAGGCACCCAGGCAGAGGAGAGAGGTCCCATAACAGAGATTCAGGCTTCATGTCAGCAGAGAATCAGTCTTCATGTCATAGCAGAGAATCAGGCTTCACGTCACCCACCACTGGAACAGATCACTGTCACATATTCAGGCCCAGGCACCCAGGCAGAGGAGAGAGGTCCCATAACAGAGATTCAGACTTCATGTCAGCAGAGAATCAGTCTTCATGTCATAGCAGAGAATCAGGCTTCACGTCACCCACCACTGGAACAGGCCACTGTCACATATTTAGGCCCAGGCACCCAGACAGAGGAGAGAGGTCCCGTAACAGAGAATCTGGCTTCATGTCAGCACAGAATCAGTCTTCATGTCATAGCAGAGAATCAGGCTTCACGTCACCCACCACTGGAACAGGCCACTGTCACATATTTAGGCCCAGGCACCCAGGCAGAGGAGAGAGGTCCCATAACAGAGATTCAGGCTTCATGTCAGCAGAGAATCAATCTTCATGTCATAGCAGAGAATCAGGCTTCACGTCACACACCACAGGAACAGGCCACTGTCACATATTTAGGCCCAGGCACCCAGACAGAGGAGAGAGGTCCCGTAACAGAGAATCTGGCTTCATGTCAGCACAGAATCAGTCTTCATGTCATAGCAGAGAATCAGGCTTCACGTCACCCACCACTGGAACAGGCCACTGTCACATATTTAGGCCCCGGCACCCAGACAGAGGAGAGAGGTCCCGTAACAGAGAATCTGGCTTCATGTCAGCACAGAATCAGTCTTCATGTCATAGCAGAGAATCAGGCTTCACGTCACCCACCACTGGAACAGGCCACTGTCACATATTTAGGCCCAGGCACCCAGGCAGAGGAGAGAGGTCCCATAACAGAGATTCAGGCTTCATGTCAGCAGAGAATCAGTCTTCATGTCATAGCAGAGAATCAGGCTTCACGTCACCCACCACTGGAACAGGCCACTGTCACATATTTAGGCCCAGGCACCCAGGCAGATTAGAGAAGTCCCATAACAGAGATTCAGGCTTCATGTCAGCAGAGAATCAGTCTTCATGTCATAGCAGAGAATCAGGCTTCACGTCACCCACCACTGGAACAGGCCACTGTCACATATTTAGGCCCAGGCACCCAGACAGAGGAGAGAGGTCCCGTAACAGAGAATCTGGCTTCATGTCAGCACAGAATCAGTCTTCATGTCATAGCAGAGAATCAGGCTTCACGTCACCCACCACTGGAACAGGCCACTGTTACACATCTAGGCCCTGGCACCCAGACAGAGGAGAGAGTTCCCGTAACAGAGAATCTGGCTTCATGTCAGCACAGAATCAGTCTTCATGTCATAGCAGAGAATCAGGCTTCACGTCACCCCACCACTGGAACAGGCCACTGTCACATATTTAGGCCCCGGCACCCAGACAGAGGAGAGAGGTCCCGTAACAGAGAATCTGGCTTCATGTCAGCACAGAATCAGTCTTCATGTCATAGCAGAGAATCAGGCTTCACGTCACCCACCACTGGAACAGGCCACTGTCACATATTTAGGCCCAGGCACCCAGGCAGATTAGAGAGGTCCCATAACAGAGATTCAGGATTCATGTCAGCAGAGAATCAGTCTTCATGTCATAGCAGAGAATCAGGCTTTACGTCACCCAACACTGGAACAGTCCATTGTCAGATATTTAGGCCCAGGCACCCAGGCAGAGGAGAGAGGTCCCGTAACAGAGAATCTGGCTTCATGTCAGCACAGAATCAGTCTGCTAACATAGCAGAGAATCAGGCTTCACGTCACCCACCACTGGAACAGGCCACTGTCACATATTTAGGCCCAGGCACCCAGGCAGAGGAGAGAGGTCCCATAACAGAGATTCAGGCTTCATGTCAGCAGAGAATCAGTCTTCATGTCATAGCAGAGAATCAGGCTTCATGTCACCCACCACTGGAACAGGCCACTGTCACATATTTAGGCCCAGGCACGCAGACAGAGGAGAGAGGTCCCGTAACAGAGAATCTGGCTTCATGTTAGCACAGAATCAGTCTTCATGTCATAGCAGAGAATCAGGCTTCACGTCACCCACCACTGGAACAGGCCACTGTCACATATTTATTCCCAGGCACCCAGACAGAGGAGAGAGGTCCCGTAACATAGAATATGGCTTCATGTCAGCACAGAATCAGTCTTCATGTCATAGCAGAGAATCAGGCTTCACGTCACCCACCACTGAAACAGGCCACTGTCACATATTTAGGCCCAGGCACCCAGGCAGAGGAGAGAGGTCCCATAACAGAGATTTAGGCTTCATGTCAGCAGAGAATCAGTCTGCATGTCATAGCAGAGAATCAGGCTTCACGTCACCCACCACTGGAACAGGCCACTGTCACATATTTAGGCCCAGGCACCCAGGCAGAGGAGAGAGGTCCCATAACAGAGATTCAGGCTTCATGTCAGCAGAGAATCAGTCTTCATGTCATAGCAGAGAATCAGGCTTCACGTCACCCACCACTTGAACAGGCCAATGTCACATATTTAGGCCCAGGCACCCAGACAGAGGAGAGAGGTCCCGTAACAGAGAATCTGGCTTCATGTCAGCACAGAATCAGTCTTCATGTCATAGCAGAGAATCAGGCTTCACGTCACCCACCACTGGAACAGGCCACTGTCACACATTTAGGCCCTGGCACCCAGACAGAGGAGAGAGGTCCCATAACAGAGATTCAGGCTTCATGTCAGCAGAGAATCAGTCTTCATGTCATAGCAGAGAATCAGGCTTCACGTCACCCACCACTGGAACAGATCACTGTCACATATTCAGGCCCAGGCACCCAGGCAGAGGAGAGAGGTCCCATAACAGAGATTCAGGCTTCATGTCAGCAGAGAATCAGTCTTCATGTCATAGCAGAGAATCAGGCTTCACGTCACCCACCACAGGAACAGGCCACTGTCACATATTTAGGCCCAGGCACCCAGACAGAGGAGAGAGGTCCCGTAACAGAGAATCTGGCTTCATGTCAGCACAGAATCAGTCTTCATGTCATAGCAGAGAATCAGGCTTCACGTCACCCACCACTGGAACAGGCCACTGTCACATATTTAGGCCCAGGCACCCAGGCAGAGGAGAGAGGTCCCATAACAGAGATTCAGGCTTCATGTCAGCAGAGAATCAATCTTCATGTCATAGCAGAGAATCAGGCTTCACGTCACCCACCACTGGAACAGGCCACTGTCACATATTTAGGCCCAGGCACCCAGACAGAGGAGAGAGGTCCCGTAACAGAGAATCTGGCTTCATGTCAGCACAGAATCAGTCTTCATGCCATAGCAGAGAATCAGGCTTCACGTCACCCACCACTGGAACAGGCCACTGTCACACATTTAGGCCCTGGCACCCAGACAGAGGAGAGAGGTCCCGTAACAGAGAATCTGGCTTCATGTCAGCACAGAATCAGTCATCATGTCATAGCAGAGAATCAGGCTTCACGTCACCCACCACTGGAACAGGCCACTGTCACACATTTAGGCCCTGGCACCCAGACAGAGGAGAGAGGTCCCGTAACAGAGAATCTGGCTTCATGTCAGCACAGAATCAGTCTTCATGTCATAGCAGAGAATCAGGCTTCACGTCACCCACCACTGGAACAGGCCACTGTCACATATTTAGGCCCTGGCACCCAGACAGAGGAGAGAGGTCCCGTAACAGAGAATCTGGCTTCATGTCAGCACAGAATCAGTCTTCATGTCATAGCAGAGAATCAGGCTTCACGTCACCCACCACTGGAACAGGCCACTGTCACATATTTAGGCCCAGGCACCCAGACAGAGGAGAGAGGTCCCGTAACAGAGAATCTGGCTTCATGTCAGCACAGAGTCAGTCTTCATGTCATAGCAGAGAATCAGGCTTCACGTCACCCACCACTGGAACAGGCCACTGTCACATATTTAGGCCCTGGCACCCAGACAGAGGAGAGAGGTCCCGTAACAGAGAATCTGGCTTCATGTCAGCACAGAATCAGTCTTCATGTCATAGCAGAGAATCAGGCTTCACGTCACCCACCACTGGAACAGGCCACTGTCACATATTTAGGCCCAGGCACCCAGGCAGAGGAGAGAGGTCCCGTAACAGAGAATCTGGCTTCATGTCAGCACAGAATCAGTCTTCATGTCATAGCAGAGAATCAGGCTTCACGTCACCCACCACTGGAACAGGCCACTGTCACATATTTAGGCCCAGGCACCCAGGCAGAGGAGAGAGGTCCCATAACAGAGATTCAGGCTTCATGTCAGCAGAGAATCAGTCTTCATGTCATAGCAGAGAATCAGGCTTCACGTCACCCACCACTGGAACAGGCCACTGTCACATATTTAGGCCCAGGCACCAGACAGAGGAGAGAGGTCCCATAACAGAGATTCAGGCTTCATGTCAGCAGAGAATCAGTCTTCATGTCATAGCAGAGAATCAGGCTTCACGTCACCCACCACTGGAACAGGCCACTGTCACATATTTAGGCCCAGGCACCCAGACAGAGGAGAGAGGTCCCGTAACAGAGAATCTGGCTTCATGTCAGCACAGAATCAGTCTTCATGTCATAGCAGAGAATCAGGCTTCACGTCACCCACCACTGGAACAGGCCACTGTCACACATCTAGGCCCTGGCACCCAGACAGAGGAGAGAGGTCCCTTAACAGAGAATCTGGCTTCATGTCAGCACAGAATCAGTCTTCATGTCATAGCAGAGAATCAGGCTTCACGCACCCACCACTGGAACAGGCCACTGTCACATATTTAGGCCCAGGCACCCAGGCAGAGGAGAGAGGTCCCATAACAGAGATTCAGGCTTCATGTCAGCAGAGAATCAGTCTTCATGTCATAGCAGAGAATCAGGCTTCACGTCACCCACCACTGGAACAGGCCACTGTCACATATTTAGGCCCAGGCACCCAGACAGAGGAGAGAGGTCCCGTAACAGAGAATCTGGCTTCATGTCAGCACAGAATCAGTCTTCATGTCATAGCAGAGAATCAGGCTTCACGTCACCCACCACTGGAACAGGCCACTGTCACATATTTAGGCCCAGGCACCCAGGCAGAGGAGAGAGGTCCCATAACAGAGATTCAGGCTTCATGTCAGCAGAGAATCAATCTTCATGTCATAGCAGAGAATCAGGCTTCACGTCACACACCACTGGAACAGGCCACTGTCACATATTTAGGCCCAGGCACCCAGACAGAGGAGAGAGGTCCCGTAACAGAGAATCTGGCTTAATGTCAGCACAGAATCAGTCTTCATGTCATAGCAGAGAATCAGGCTTCACGTCACCCACCACTGGAACAGGCCACTGTCACACATTTAGGCCCTGGCACCCAGACAGAGGAGAGAGGTCCCGTAACAGAGAATCTGGCTTCATGTCAGCACAGAATCAGTCTTCATGTCATAGCAGAGAATCAGGCTTCACGTCACCCACCACTGGAACAGGCCACTGTCACACATTTAGGCCCTGGCACCCAGACAGAGAGAGAGGTCCCGTAACAGAGAATCTGGCTTCATGTCAGCACAGAATCAGTCTTCATGTCATAGCAGAGAATCAGGCTTCACGTCACCCACCACTGGAACAGGCCACTGTCACATATTTAGGCCCAGGCACCCAGGCAGAGGAGAGAGGTCCCATAACAGAGATTCAGGCTTCATGTCAGCAGAGAATCAGTCTTCATGTCATAGCAGAGAATCAGGCTTCACGTCACCCACCACTGGAACAGGCCACTGTCACATATTTAGGCCCAGGCACCCAGGCAGATTAGAGAGGTCCCATAACAGAGATTCAGGCTTCATGTCAGCAGAGAATCAGTCTTCATGTCATAGCAGAGAATCAGGCTTCACGTCACCCACCACTGGAACAGGCCACTGTCACATATTTAGGCCCAGGCACCCAGGCAGAGGAGAGAGGTCCCATAACAGAGATTCAGGCTTCATGTCAGCAGAGAATCAATCTTCATGTCATAGCAGAGAATCAGGCTTCACGTCACCCACCACTGGAACAGGCCACTGTCACATATTTAGGCCCAGGCACCCAGGCAGAGGAGAGAGGTCCCATAACAGAGATTCAGGCTTCATGTCAGCAGAGAATCAATCTTCATGTCATAGCAGAGAATCAGGCTTCACGTCACACACCACTGGAACAGGCCACTGTCACATATTTAGGCCCAGGCACCCAGACAGAGGAGAGAGGTCCCGTAACAGAGAATCTGGCTTAATGTCAGCACAGAATCAGTCTTCATGTCATAGCAGAGAATCAGGCTTCACGTCACCCACCACTGGAACAGGCCACTGTCACACATTTAGGCCCTGGCACCCAGACAGAGGAGAGAGGTCCCGTAACAGAGAATCTGGCTTCATGTCAGCACAGAATCAGTCATCATGTCATAGCAGAGAATCAGGCTTCACGTCACCCACCACTGGAACAGGCCACTGTCACACATTTAGGCCCTGGCACCCAGACAGAGGAGAGAGGTCCCGTAACAGAGAATCTGGCTTCATGTCAGCACAGAATCAGTCTTCATGTCATAGCAGAGAATCAGGCTTCACGTCACCCACCACTGGAACAGGCCACTGTCACATATTTAGGCCCAGGCACCCAGGCAGAGGAGAGAGGTCCCATAACAGAGATTCAGGCTTCATGTCAGCAGAGAATCAGTCTTCATGTCATAGCAGAGAATCAGGCTTCACGTCACCCACCACTGGAACAGGCCACTGTCACATATTAGGCCCTGGCACCCAGACAGAGGAGAGAGGTCCCGTAACAGAGAATCTGGCTTCATGTCAGCACAGAATCAGTCTTCATGTCATAGCAGAGAATCAGGCTTCACGTCACCCACCACTGGAACAGGCCACTGTCACATATTTAGGCCCAGGCACCCAGACAGAGGAGAGAGGTCCCGTAACAGAGATTCTGGCTTCATGTCAGCACAGAATCAGTCTTCATGTCATAGCAGAGAATCAGGCTTCACGTCACCCACCACTGGAACAGGCCACTGTCACATATTTAGGCCCAGGCACCCAGGCAGATTAGAGAGGTCCCATAACAGAGATTCAGGCTTCATGTCAGCAGAGAATCAGTCTTCATGTCATAGCAGAGAATCAGGCTTTACGTCACCCACCACTGGAACAGTCCACTGTCACATATTTAGGCCCAGGCACCCAGGCAGAGGAGAGAGGTCCCGTAACAGAGAATCTGGCTTCATGTCAGCACAGAATCAGTCTTCATGTCATAGCAGAGAATCAGGCTTCACGTCACCCACCACTGGAACAGGCCACTGTCACATATTTAGGCCCAGGCACCCAGGCAGAGGAGAGAGGTCCCATAACAGAGATTCAGGCTTCATGTCAGCAGAGAATCAGTCTTCATGTCATAGCAGAGAATCAGGCTTCATGTCACCCACCACTGGAACAGGCCACTGTCACATATTTAGGCCCAGGCACCCAGACAGAGGAGAGAGGTCCCGTAACAGAGAATCTGGCTTCATGTCAGCACAGAATCAGTCTTCATGTCATAGCAGAGAATCAGGCTTCACGTCACCCACCACTGGAACAGGCCACTGTCACATATTTAGGCCCCGACACCCAGACAGAGGAGAGAGGTCCCGTAACAGAGAATCTGGCTTCATGTCAGCACAGAATCAGTCTTCATGTCATAGCAGAGAATCAGGCTTCACGTCACCCACCACTGGAACAGGCCACTGTCACATATTTAGGCCCTGGCACCCAGACAGAGGAGAGAGGTCCCGTAACAGAGAATCTGGCTTCATGTCAGCACAGAATCAGTCTTCATGTCATAGCAGAGAATCAGGCTTCACGTCATCCACCACTGGAACAGGCCACTGTCACATATTTAGGCCCAGGCACCCAGGCAGAGGAGAGAGGTCCCATAACAGAGATTCAGACTTCATGTCAGCAGAGAATCAGTCTTCATGTCATAGCAGAGAATCAGGCTTCACGTCACCCACCACTGGAACAGGCCACTGTCACATATTTAGGCCCAGGCACCCAGACAGAGGAGAGAGGTCCCGTAACAGAGAATCTGGCTTCATGTCAGCACAGAATCAGTCTTCATGTCATAGCAGAGAATCAGGCTTTACGTCACCCACCACTGGAACAGGCCACTGTCACACATTTAGGCCCTGGCACCCAGACAGAGGAGAGAGGTCCCGTAACAGAGAATCTGGCTTCATGTCAGCACAGAATCAGTCTTCATGTCATAGCAGAGAATCAGGCTTCACGTCACCCACCACTGGAACAGGCCACTGTCACATATTTAGGCCCCGGCACCCAGACAGAGGAGAGAGGTCCCGTAACAGAGAATCTGGCTTCATGTCAGCACAGAATCAGTCTTCATGTCATAGCAGAGAATCAGGCTTCACGTCACCCACCACTGGAACAGGCCACTGTCACATATTTAGGCCCAGGCACCCAGGCAGAGGAGAGAGGTCCCATAACAGAGATTCAGGCTTCATGTCAGCAGAGAATCAGTCTTCATGTCATAGCAGAGAATCAGGCTTCACGTCACCCACCACTGGAACAGATCACTGTCACATATTCAGGCCCAGGCACCCAGGCAGAGGAGAGAGGTCCCATAACAGAGATTCAGGCTTCATGTCAGCACAGAATCAGTCTTCATGTCATAGCAGAGAATCAGGCTTCACGTCACCCACCACTGGAACAGGCCACTGTCACATATTTAGGCCCAGGCACCCAGACAGAGGAGAGAGGTCCCGTAACAGAGAATCTGGCTTCATGTCAGCACAGAATCAGTCTTCATGTCATAGCAGAGAATCAGGCTTCACGTCACCCACCACTGGAACAGGCCACTGTCACATATTTAGGCCCAGGCACCCAGGCAGAGGAGAGAGGTCCCATAACAGAGATTCAGGCTTCATGTCAGCAGAGAATCAATCTTCATGTCATAGCAGAGAATCAGGCTTCACGTCACACACCACTGGAACAGGCCACTGTCACATATTTAGGCCCAGGCACCCAGACAGAGGAGAGAGGTCCCGTAACAGAGAATCTGGCTTAATGTCAGCACAGAATCAGTCTTCATGTCATAGCAGAGAATCAGGCTTCACGTCACCCACCACTGGAACAGGCCACTGTCACACATTTAGGCCCTGGCACCCAGACAGAGGTCCCGTAACAGAGAATCTGGCTTCATGTCAGCACAGAATCAGTCTTCATGTCATAGCAGAGAATCAGGCTTCACGTCACCCACCAATGGAACAGGCCACTGTCACATATTTAGGCCCAGGCACCCAGGCAGAGGAGAGAGGTCCCATAACAGAGATTCAGGCTTCATGTCAGCAGAGAATCAGTCTTCATGTCATAGCAGAGAATCAGGATTCACGTCACCCACCACTGGAACAGGCCACTGTCACATATTTAGGCCCAGGCACCCAGGCAGATTAGAGAGGTCCCATAACAGAGATTCAGGCTTCATGTCAGCAGAGAATCAGTCTTCATGTCATAGCAGAGAATCAGGCTTCACGTCACCCACCACTGGAACAGGCCACTGTCACATATTTAGGCCCAGGCACCCAGACAGAGGAGAGAGGTCCCGTAACAGAGAATCTGGCTTCATGTCAGCACAGAATCAGTCTTCATGTCATAGCAGAGAATCAGGCTTCACGTCACCCACCACTGGAACAGGCCACTGTCACATATTTAGGCCCAGGCACCCAGGCAGAGGAGAGAGGTCCCATAACAGAGATTCAGGCTTCATGTCAGCAGAGAATCAATCTTCATGTCATAGCAGAGAATCAGGCTTCACGTCACACACCACTGGAACAGGCCACTGTCACATATTTAGGCCCAGGCACCCAGACAGAGGAGAGAGGTCCCGTAACAGAGAATCTGGCTTAATGTCAGCACAGAATCAGTCTTCATGTCATAGCAGAGAATCAGGCTTCACGTCACCCACCACTGGAACAGGCCACTGTCACACATTTAGGCCCTGGCACCCAGACAGAGGAGAGAGGTCCCGTAACAGAGAATCTGGCTTCATGTCAGCACAGAATCAGTCATCATGTCATAGCAGAGAATCAGGCTTCACGTCACCCACCACTGGAACAGGCCACTGTCACACATTTAGGCCCTGGCACCCAGACAAAGGAGAGAGGTCCCGTAACAGAGAATCTGGCTTCATGTCAGCACAGAATCAGTCTTCATGTCATAGCAGAGAATCAGGCTTCACGTCACCCACCACTGGAACAGGCCACTGTCACATATTTAGGCCCAGGCACCCAGGCAGAGGAGAGAGGTCCCATAACAGAGATTCAGGCTTCATGTCAGCAGAGAATCAGTCTTCATGTCATAGCAGAGAATCAGGCTTCACGTCACCCACCACTGGAACAGGCCACTGTCACATATTTAGGCCCAGGCACCCAGGCAGATTAGAGAGGTCCCATAACAGAGATTCAGGCTTCATGTCAGCAGAGAATCAGTCTTCATGTCATAGCAGAGAATCAGGCTTCACGTCACCCACCACTGGAACAGGCCACTGTCACATATTTAGGCCCAGACACCCAGACAGAGGAGAGAGGTCCCGTAACAGAGAATCTGGCTTCATGTCAGCACAGAATCAGTCTTCATGTCATAGCAGAGAATCAGGCTTCACGTCACCCACCACTGGAACAGGCCACTGTCACACATCTAGGCCCTGGCACCCAGACAGAGGAGAGAGGTCCCGTAACAGAGAATCTGGCTTCATGTCAGCACAGAATCAATCTTCATGTCATAGCAGAGAATCAGGCTTCACGTCACCCCACCACTGGAACAGGCCACTGTCACATATTTAGGCCCCGGCACCCAGACAGAGGAGAGAGGTCCCGTAACAGAGAATCTGGCTTCATGTCAGCACAGAATCAGTCTTCATGTCATAGCAGAGAATCAGGCTTCACGTCACCCACCACTGGAACAGGCCACTGTCACATATTTAGGCCCAGGCACCCAGGCAGAGGAGAGAGGTCCCATAACAGAGATTCAGGCTTTATGTCAGCAGAGAATCAGTCTTCATGTCATAGCAGAGAATCAGGCTTCACGTCACCCACCACTGGAACAGGCCACTGTCACATATTTAGGCCCAGGCACCCAGGCAGATTAGAGAGGTCTCATAACAGAGATTCAGGATTCATGTCAGCAGAGAATCAGTCTTCATGTCATAGCAGAGAATCAGGCTTTACGTCACCCAACACTGAAACAGTCCATTGTCAGATATTTAGGCCCAGGCACCCAGGCAGAGGAGAGAGGTCCCGTAACAGAGAATCTGGCTTCATGTCAGCACAGAATCAGTCTGCATGTCATAGCAGAGAATCAGGCTTCACGTCACCCACCACTGGAACAGGCCACTGTCACATATTTAGGCCCAGGCACCCAGGCAGAGGAGAGAGGTCCCATAACAGAGATTCAGGCTTCATGTCAGCAGAGAATCAGTCTTCATGTCATAGCAGAGAATCAGGCTTCATGTCACCCACCACTGGAACAGGCCACTGTCACATATTTAGGCCCAGGCACCCAGACAGAGGAGAGAGGTCCCGTAACAGAGAATCTGGCTTCATGTTAGCACAGAATCAGTCTTCATGTCATAGCAGAGAATCAGGCTTCACGTCACCCACCACTGGAACAGGCCACTGTCACATATTTAGGCCCAGGCACCCAGGCAGAGGAGAGAGGTCCCATAACAGAGATTCAGGTTTCATGTCAGCAGAGAATCAGTCATCATGTCATAGCAGAGAATCAGGCTTCACGTCACCCACCACTGGAACAGGCCACTGTCACATATTTAGGCCCAGGCACCCAGACAGAGGAGAGAGGTCCCGTAACAGAGAATCTGGCTTCATGTCAGCACAGAATCAGTCTTCATGTCATAGCAGAGAATCAGGCTTCACGTCACCCACCACTGGAACAGGCCACTGTCACATATTTAGGCCCAGGCACCCAGGCAGAGGAGAGAGGTCCCGTAACAGAGATTCTGGCTTCATGTCAGCAGAGAATCAGTCTTCATGTCATAGCAGAGAATCAGGCTTCACGTCACCCACCACTGGAACAGGCCACTGTCACATATTTAGGCCCAGGCACCCAGACAGAGGAGAGAGGTCCCATAACAGAGAATCTGGCTTCATGTCAGCACAGAATCAGTCTTCATGTCATAGCAGAGAATCAGGCTTCACGTCACCCACCACTGGAACAGGCCACTGTCACATATTTAGGCCCAGGCACCCAGACAGAGGAGAGAGGTCCCGTAACAGAGAATCTGGCTTCATGTCAGCACAGAATCAGTCTTCATGTCATAGCAGAGAATCAGGCTTCACGTCACCCACCACTGGAACAGGCCACTGTCACATATTTAGGCCCAGGCACCCAGGCAGAGGAGAGAGGTCCCATAACAGAGATTCAGGCTTCATGTCAGCAGAGAATCAGTCTTCATGTCATAGCAGAGAATCAGGCTTCACGTCACCCACCACTGGAACAGGCCACTGTCACATATTTAGGCCCAGGCACCCAGACAGAGGAGAGAGGTCCCGTAACAGAGAATCTGGCTTCATGTCAGCACAGAATCAGTCTTCATGTCATAGCAGAGAATCAGGCTTCACGTCACCCACCACTGGAACAGGCCACTGTCACACATTTAGGCCCTGGCACCCAGACAGAGAGAGGTCCCGTAACAGAGAATCTGGCTTCATGTCAGCAGAGAATCAGTCTTCATGTCATAGCAGAGAATCAGGCTTCACGTCACCCACCACTGGA